>NC_056732.1:874526558-874659058 GCF_019279795.1 Protopterus annectens
AGGCTGCAGTTAAATGGAGTGATGTTAGCATGCTCTGCATATTCATGAGAGCATGCTGAATCACACCTAAGGCTAACATGGTCCATGTAAGACAGTAGGGGGCGTGTCCGTAGGCCGAGCCCTGTAAGCGGACACGCCCCCAGAAGAGTAAAAGTGCCCAAAGTAAACACCCACAACAGAGTCCATGGAAATGTGAATAAACGCAACACAACACATGCCCCCACAGACTACGAACATAAAATGTACAAATGAACATCCCATAATTTTTTTTTAAATTGTAAAGATGTTTAAACGTGAGTGCGCTCGTTTGCACGGGCGTGCCCGTAGCGCAGCCAGAGTTAGCAGTCAGTGGGAAAGCAGATAAGAACTAAATATGCAAAATAAGGCAAGAAGCAATAGTGTAGCGGTAGAGATGTTGGTTGAAGAGCAGGCATTCATGGTTCAAGCCCCCACAACACCAATTTTTATTTTTAGCAAAATAAGCATGAAACAAGTCCCTGACAAATATGTACACATAAAATCACATTTTATGTAAAATGTAATGAAATAGCCCATTTATATTGAAGAAATGTGAGGTAACAAAACAATAAAAAATGCCAGATGTGCCCATAGCTGAGCTACAGTTTAACAGGGTGAGTGCATCTGCCCGTAGGTGAGTAGTGGTTTAACTGGTGCAAAATGAGTGCCCGTAGCTGAGCAGTGGTTTAACATGCTGAATCTATGTGCCCCTAGCTGAGCTGAGCATAATATGTGTGCTGATAGCCAAATGAGGCTTAAACCAGCGTACCCTGTTTGCGCGAAGCTGCGCACCGCGCAAACAAGCTAACCGACGGGCAACGTTGAGCAAGCCGTATCAAAACTGCCTTTACACAGACACACCCCTCAGCTTGTCTAGACAGTCATAAAAAATAAAAAGTAGTGGCCGGGTTTGAACCCAGGACACTATACACCATAGTCAAGGTACTGAACCACTAAGCCATGACAGCAGTACCTATAAATGCAATAATAGCAAATATATAGGAATGAATACAAACTGGAGCATGACAATGCAGGTTTAGTGAAGTTGATACAATTCCAAAATGGCCAATCACAGATATGTGCTGGAAAAATGGACTATATAAGCCCCATAGGCGGGAATACACTGCATAAACGATTGTAGAACTGTCTTGCAGCCAGAATGACAGGAGTAGGTGAGGGTAGTTGCTTTTGAGCACATAAACGGGGCATTGAGGAGTCCAGGTACATGGTCTGGCTCCTAGTCCACAATCATGAGGCCCAACTCATGCAGGGCCAGGTCCTGTTGGGAGCATATAGGGCTGAGGCGTGGGACTGGTTGGCTCATGATCTCACCAGTGCCACAGGGATTCCAAGGGCTGGTGAGCAGGTCTGTCACCACCATGCGGACCTGAAGAGACGCAAGCAGGACCAATTGAACCTTTGGATCCAGGAGGCCTGGCAAATGCCCAACACCCCACTACTGAGTAAGTTACATTTAATTATGTATGTAAGAAATTAAACTAGCTGATATTATGGAGATGTGTTTTCCAATATTACTTCATGTATATTACAGCTGCAGGTGTCCGTTCTGCGAACCGCAGAGCCTATGGCGATAGGCTGGTGCAGTTGCACTACCAGGCAGGTCAGTAATCCACTCCCAGTAACTGTAAAGAAATATAAAAGTATGACAGTTAGCAAAAGAGTGCAGTGTAGTCACTAAGTAATAAAATGTGCAAGTAACAGTGTAAAAGTGTTTGCAAGTATTGCTTGATTACAAAAGTGTGTTGCAGTCTGTAATCCAAACCGAAAAATGAAAATGTCTGACATAAATTCTGAAACAAAGATGCCCCACCTGTAAGAAAATAGTAAGCAACCTGCAGCAGGCTGAAAAGTACAGCTGCAGAAGATGATGAAATCACATGTGTGAAATATATCCCTGTTGAAATACTGAAACATGACAGAAGTTTGACTGCTGGAAAGGATTGTAATAACTACAGGTAAAACATGTCAATAAAGCCTAGAAGTAAGTACCACGCTGAATAGTAAAATGAAAACAAGTGAGAGAGTGTGAGAAAGTGTCATGAATCCAGCAATACAGTAGTAATAACCCGTGAATAAAGTATACTGCAGTCATTACAGAATGAAATGCATGTGAGAATCAAAACCAAACAGCGAAATCTGTTATAAGTGTTGCTACATCTGGAATGTGTATCCCAAAATCTGGATATGTTGCTCTCAGTCTGCAATTTGCAGATAGTATGATGTCTGATATACCAAACATCCACACTTGTCTATAGCTATATAAAGCAAATGTAGCAGGATGATGTAGCTGAACAAAGCTAGATATGAATGTGTATGAAGAACAATAAAATGTATATTGATGTTGCAGTAACAGTCCTATCACCAAGTTGAAGTAGTTATCATATTGGAAACTGTAGTTAGAACAGTAGTGTGTATATATGTGCAGCTATTAGAAATGTACAGCATATGTATTGGTATTCGAAGGTACTAATATTATTTTCTTCACCCCACCCTATAACCACATATAACCCATTCCACGTGAAAATGGTATGTGCAATCACAATTAACACCCCTGGACATTTGTCCTGTTGGGTCATATATATTTGCATGTCTGTTGATGCATCTGCCCTGTTCATACATCCAAACCTGATGGCCTGTTGCCATCAATCAACCCTGCATGTTGTTGGACTGTGTATTGCTGTTCAAATTATGCATGTGTTATGCTCGCTTTTCAATGGTGTGAATATCTGGGTGTTTGGTTAATGGGAATACTAATGCATGCTGTTACAACTAATTGTGAATGGTATTATATGTCACTAACCCAAACTGTCATGACATAATGCAAAACATAGGACGACAGGGAAGGCGGGTTCCAGCGGACCCACCTCTCCTACCTCAGCTGGCGAGTACATATGGCACTGGTGCCCAGTCTGGACCCTCCTCCAGTGGCCCTGTGCCACCTGTAGGTGAAAGCGCTGCAGGGGATTGGGCTCGTCCCCCCTCTGCAAGCATGGCCGAAGGAGAACCACCACTCACCCTCCATAGCATCCGGACTGTGGTGCGTAGGGAGATCCGGGACTCTGTTACCGAGCCCCTACGCCAGCTTGAGGCACAGGTGGCACAACTTACGGGCATGCCTGTTGCCCGGCCTACACAGCCCCCAGCACAGCCCCGTCCTGGGCAGTGAAGGAACAGTGGCAACTGCCTATGGGTGGGGATATCAGTTCCAATGTTGCCATCTGTGGGCTCATGGGCTCTGGAAATTCAAACCTCCGTCCCCGTCAATTGTGTAACCCCCCCCACACGTGTCATACACCGTCCCTGTATGCGTCTTGTTTGTCTTGTCTGTCTACCTACCCAATCTACCTCCCCAGCTATACATACTTCCTTCACCTGACATACCACTCTCACCTGAAAAAAAAAAAAAAAAAAAAAGGGCACCCTGTACCCACAAAAAAATATGCCCCATACATAGCTGCCCATTCCGCACACATGTCTGCTGGACATGGAAACTATCAATTACAATTGCCTGTACAACAAGTATTATTGTTGTACTGACACCTCTCTTAGGGGTGGAAGGTTTCAAATGTCACACCGAATTACATACATATGCACAGCTGTTGCTGATGAAGAAATGGGCAGCTATGGGCCTTACCTACATCCCTCCTGCAAAACCCAAGCTTGTTTCCCTATTGTCTTACCCTCTTTGTGACCCATTTTTCACCACTTTCCTGTCTCTCCATTTTCATTTCTTTCAAAGAAAACAGCGCGGGTGTGCGCCAGAGTAAGCACTGTTAAGCGGTTGTAAGCGGGTGTGTGCGCGGAGCTAAACGCCAGTGTGCATGCGTGAGCTCCGTGCAAACCAGCGCTAACCCGGTTACAACTGCTTAAAAGTGCTTTAGTCACTCTGATTGACAGGTCCTGTAGTCAGTTCAAAAGCAAAATAAAATCCCACTGTCAGTCCTAAACCCAGGACCTTGGAAACAGTAGTCTGTATGACCTACAACTAAGCCATGACTCTTATACAAGAGAATTGTGCTAAAATAAATATAACATGTAATAGTAGGGATGAATGTAAAGGGAATATAGGATGTGTAGTACACAAAGCATGTCATTTACAATTACTGTCAAAACTACTGGATTCCCATAATAGTAGTGTGTGAACAGAAACAGCCATGCTAGTTGGTAGCTTGTAGGTAATAATGTCAGTTAATGTACATATATAAATGTATGTATATTTACATATATATATATATATATATATATATATATATATATATATATATATATATATATATATATATATATATATATATAAAAATATATATCTATATATAGTTGTAGGTGTCATTGTGCATACACACTTACTACAGGGAACAGGAGAGAGGAATGGAGAAATGTGAATTTACAACACAGCCTGAATCATGAGAGAGATACTAACCTTTACACTCAGAGAAAAGTGTCCACAGCATACCAGCATGGTCCCCGCCCTTACAATCTGAAAGGGCAATGCCTATCTCACATACCCTTTTATAGCACTGTCCTGAAATCACAGTGAGAACTCGAATCAGTACACAACTGGCTGCATGCAATTAGTAAATGCTGGCTTACAATTAGTGCAGAGGCCATCACATGGACTTATGCAGATACCTACAAAAGCAACCTGTACTAACACTCCACACATGCAATACATTCATTGCACTGTCTGGAAGCAGACAGAGGGAGAGAGACAGACAGAGACAGAGAGAAAAAAAAAAAAAACACACGCTACACACTGTGACTCTAAGCTGTCAGCAGTGACAGTAACAGCAGGAAGCAGAAGTAGTGGTAATGCAACCAGCTGCGACAAACACAGGTAATGCAAAGTAGCAGGTTAATAGTCTGCATACTGTGAACCCTCCAAATGTGTCATAGGTCTGTATCTATAGGTATGTCCATATGATATGTTGTGTGTACGTAGTTCCACCAAAAAGGGATGACTATACATTACATGTCAATCAGTGTTAGGCCATGATCCTGGCAGCAGTTGTCTGTGCATTGCCCTCAGCAATGGCTGTAGTGACTGTTTTGAAAGGTCAGCCAGGTTCAAAAGGCAGGATCAGCCCATCACAAAGGCAAACTGGCTGGGAACAAGTGTCTGCAGGTACCTGATATCACTGCATATGCATCCCATACTGAATAATTCCATAGCTTAGCAGACCAGGCCGGTTATGCATATGATGTGGTAGTTCCCAGGGTCAGTAGAGTTGCCTCCTTAGTGGTGTGGGACCACTGTTGCTGTATGCCAGTGTCCAGGTACATATCCTGTAGTACGGCCAATATTAATTATCAGTCTTATATGCGGTTGTATGTCCTCTTGGAGTGCATGTAGCACACATCCAGGGATACCATCAGGTCACAGTGATGCTGTGTGTTCTGCTTTGCTGAGGGCGGCCCTCACCTGGACATCTGAGATGATAGGGAGGTTACATACAGCTGTGATAAGTATTTCAACTGGTGGGGGAGAAGGAGGGGGGATACGTGCACTGAACCTGTCTGCAAGAATGTTGCCAATATCTGTGTGTTTGGTGAATGTTAAGTAGGTGTGTATTAACACAGAGCATATCTGAGGCATTTGGTCCATATGTGTAACATAACTGAAGAAGGCCTTGTGGTTATCCATAGTGTTTGTGGCCATTTCCCTCCCAGAGTAGGCCGTGGCCGTTATGAGAGACTGTAGCATAGTACCAGTGCTGACCACAGATGCCTTCCCTTAATGTGAATCTGCTCTGTCCTGCAGTAGCCTCCTGCTATTGTTATACAATCTGCCTCTGTCTGGGGTCCACCGGACAGGATGCCTAACCTTTGTGCATAGGGTCTGGGTTAGAAATGTGTGTGCAAGTTCCATGCAATCTGTGGGATGTCCATGGTAAGCATTTGCAAAGTGGTCAGCAGTGTGGGTTGTGGCTTCCACTGGCTCAGTGTGCTGCATGGATACCATCTCAGTCCTAACAAGTGAATAACTGTCAAATCACATACATATCAAAGTAGTCTACTGTGCTGGTGGTGGTGGTGGTATATGTATATCCAGGCCGAGTAACTTGTGTCCACATCACACTAGTGGATGGCGTCCCACATACAGTACCTTGGGATGAACCCCGAGAGTGAGGTTGTGCATTAGACCTGTCAGTGTGTGTACTGACCAATGGGTCATGCTACTATGTTGTGTGGAATGTGGCAGGTATTGTTGCACAGGTGTTGGCTGAGCACTGATATCTGGCCATGTACTTGTGTATCCACCACGAGATACACACATGCAACATATGGGAGTAGTAGTATATCACTACACATGAGTATCATGTATAGTATGTGTGCCATATATTGCTGACATAGTCTGCTGATATCCTGTTTGTGTTCTCTTCCAGGGTGATGGTGCGTCAGCGTAATCCCGCCTACTCTGCAGCAGAAGATGAGGAGATACACCAGAGCCTGGTGCGGGAGTATGACATACTGTTTTCCTGCACCAGTCAGAATCAGCAGGAGAGGGCTGCACTGTGGCAAGACCTTGTCCGTTGGGTAAATGACATTGGCACGCATAATAGGACATATGAGCAGGTACGACATCACTGCAGTGATTTAATGAGAAATGTCCGTCAGCGTGCGTCGGATATCCACAGGCAACAGGTTGCCACAGGAGGTGGGGTGGCCACACATCCCCCCACACCAGACTGGAAGGGCTACTCCTAAGTGTAGTGGCTCCAACCCCAGAACAGCAACAGCAATACACCTGCATCATGATGGAGGCTGGATCCACACAGCAGCACGACATGGAGCATGCAGGTAATATGCCATATGTACACTTGACTGTTCTGTACACTGTTAGTTTATGCATGTGTAAGGTGTGTCCGTGGTATGTAGCTGTCATCATAGTATGTAATTGTGCATGCGTGATATTGGCAATATCAGCAGCTGACGTGTGAAAGGCAACTGGTGTACTACTGCACTGTATCATATGCAGTATCAATGGCACAGTTGTGCCCACTGACATTAATCTCATCATTTCTGCAGGTCCCTCCAGGGTTACAGCAAGACAGGCCATCCATGCTGCTGAGTGTGTTTAACAATACCTATAATAATCCTGATAGTGCTAGTAACACTAGTGTAACTCAGTAGTGCTCTGTGTGTATACTGCGGGGTGTGCATGTGTGCATGTGTGCAGGTGTGGCTGTGCCCACGTGTGCATGTGTGCAGGTGTGCCTGTGTCCACGTGTGCATGTGTGCATGTGTGCCTGTGTCCACGTGTGCATGTGTGCATGTGTGCATGTCTGCCTGTGTCCACGTGTGCATGTGTGCATGTGTGCATGTCTACACGTGACCACGTGTGCATGTGTGCACGTGTGAATGTGTGCATGTGTGCATGTGTCCATGTGTGCATGTGTCCATGTGTGCATGTGTGCATGTGTCCATGTGTGCATGTGTCCACGTGTGCATGTGTGCATGTGTCTACGTGTGCATGTGTCCACATGTGCATATCTGCATGTGTGCATGTGTGCATGTGTCCACGTATGCATGTCTGCATGTGCTCCTGTGTCCATGTGTGCATGTGTGCCTGTGCCCATGTGTGCATGTGTGCATGTGTCCAAGTGTGCATGTGTGCATGTGTGCATAAGTGCATCACTGGTAACAATGTGTGGACACTGTAAACGGTGGTTCCTGTCTTCCTGCCACAGGTTCTGGTGCTGCTCTGGTGTCCTGCAGCAGGGAACCTGAATCTGGTGCCACAGGTACTGGTAATGATGATATCTGTATAATGGTACAGGAAGGTGTGTCAGGGTCCGCCATTGGTCAGCCAATTGACAGTACACAGCTGTCAACCCCATCATTGCGCACAGTCATCCTGCCAGTACATCCTTTGTCACCATTGCCCCTAGGTGAGGGACAGGATACAGTGGGCATTCACCAGGGTAATACGGTATCTGTGGCACATGCTTCCCCACACAGCAGCCATGGGCAGGGACCTGCGATGGTACCACACAGACAGTTGCCGATGGGTTCTCATGGGAGCATTCGTGGGCGTACTGCCTCTGGCAGACATGCCCAAAGAGGTCTGTCAACCTCAGCTATGTTTTGCGCTGTCATGCAGGCACAGTCACGTATGGAAAGGTACACCAGATAGGGTCCGAGGGAGCTGAGAGCATGCCGCACAGCCATGACTGACAGTATGCGTGACATCGCAGATGCTATCCGTAATTTCACCGATGTCATAGACAGACGTTGTGGGGACATATTACAGCAGTTCCACAACCAAATGTCCATGAGCCAGGGCAATGGTGGGAGGTTGCAGCATCGACGTGGCCATATGCCAGCAACAGCAGCAGCTGGCAGTCGGCGTGGATGACAACAGGCCTGTGCACACCCCCATAGTGCCAGCAGCAGCCCCAGCAATGCTGGGTCTGTGCTGTCATCGGAACGCCCAAGGAGACCATGTGCACGTGGCTCTGGACAGTCCCAACAGGGACCTGTGTCCAGTCAACACACTCCCGCTTCTGATGACAGTACCCAGTCTGGCTTAGTACTGGATACAGTCCGTAGCACACCTGCCAGGCACAGGTACTGTGTCCGTGCCCACAGACACTGATCTGTATGACCTGCCAGGTGCAGTCTGTGGCTGTCCACAAACCCCTGTATATGGCAGCCATGAGGTGGAACTGTGTGCGTGCATACACACATGCGAAATGTTAACACCTAGTGCAACCACATACACTCACACACTGCACCAACAGTGCCCCACCCTGTACTGCTGCCCCTCACCAGCACACATACACACACATGTCAATTGGTGGTATCAGTGGCAGACTCAGGCATACCTAATTCACACCCTGTGCATATGATGACACTGTGCCACCTCCTGCAATCTCCAACATCATTGCAGGAACAAGTAAACACATTGCTGATTCACAGGGTGACTACATAGAAGTGTATTAGTAGTATCATGTTGGTAACAGTACAGTGTGCTGATATGACTGTGTGTATATCCCAGCATGCCTGATGCAGTAACCGTATGAATGTCCTGAATTGTTATCTGCGCCCATAGTATGTACCAAAGTGTAACAGCTGCACATAATTGCATGCCGGTGGTAAGGATGTCAACAGATAGCCGCATACATGGGTAGCACAGGGGGGAAGCTAACACAAGTAATGATATGCAATGGTGGACATGTACAGTAATGGTGTCAAGTTGCCCGCAACGACTATGCAATGTGGATGTTTGCGCATGTTGATATGTGTTCATTACCAATGTAATCCAAATCACAATTAACTATGACATAATATCACTTCTACCATGGGCATCTGCGCTGTGTATTCCTGGGTACATGTTGATAGTGCCTACATATTTGCATTGTTACTTACTGTTAGTGTTACCCCTTCTTTGTTGTACAATGAACTACTTCCAGCCCTGCTTACTGTAGCTTTGTTTGCATGCATGTTCGCTTGGGGTTCCCTGGAACACTGCTTACACCTGCAATGCAGAGTTACAGTGCTGCTGTGGACTCCTAGTGACATCTGCATAGCATACGATACGTATGTCAAGTTTACACATGACAGAACGTCACTGTCCGTCCTGTTCACATGTACGTTGCCTGTGACACATTGCACATGTCTTACCTGGCATTTACCCACGTGTGCAGTCATATATGCCAGTGCTATGAAACAGTAGCAGTACACCCACACATACACACCTTCAGTATGTTGTTCCCCATTGGCCCTATGTGTTGGTACTCACCATGGCAATCACACTACTAGGGTAGCATGTGCAAAGGTAACCTGTGAATCATCTCTATGGTTCAGTTGTGCTTTATGTGAGTCATGTGGCAATGTCACAGCTGCCACATGTATGCAGTCAGCCATCACCCTTGGCCAGGAACGTACAACACATGTGTGGGATGCCACCACATAGCCAATCTGGGGACTGAGTCCAGTAAATAGAGGTAGATACTCCAAGACAATCGAAGCCAACCAGGAACTTAATGCCAGAAGTAAAACAAAGTATCCTTTATTGCTGGAAAACAGTAAGCGCTTTCACGTTGCTCAGAACGCTTCTTCAGACTTCAATAAAAACAACAATACTAACACTGTTTTTATATACAGGAATAACCAATCAAACACATGTTATTCAAAAGATCCAATAGAACCAACAGGAATAATCACATGAAAAACTTTCATTAGTTGATTCATGTATCACATGGCTTGAGGAATAAATATACATAGATTCCTTACAAAGACTCAGTGAAAAATACTTGGTATATGAGTATTAATAATTTAAAAAAGACCAAATGTATATACTCAAAAGGTTTATAAAAAGAAATACAAAACATTTTTGATATGTAATATCAATCTATATATAAACAGTGTATTTTCTAAAAATATGTATATTTAAAATTGAATAAAATGGCAAACCATGTAAGGAGGGTGGGGAGGTGTGTATGTGTGTGTGGAGGGGGGGGCTGGGGGGGAGGGGGGATGAGTTACAAAGGAAAATCAACAATAAACTCAATAATACTAGCTAAAATATGTATAATTAAATGTGATTAAAAAATATACATATTATAGTATATGTCTATGAATATTAGCGTCTATAAGGCCTATCTGCTAAAAAGGGTCTCAGAGACAATTTGTCATTGAGGCCATGTCCTTTATCCGCTCTGAGCTTAATGATCCATTTTATCTCTTCTTGCTCTGTTTTATTACTAATATTGCCTAGTCTTTCAGTTATCTGTTGACGTCCTATAACCATGAAACTAAAAATATGTGTAGATCCATTCTGCAGCACATGTCTCGCCAAAGCATTGGCCTCATTCTCTCTATTTATCACATAAATGTGTTCTCTGATTATCTCCCTCAGAGTTCTATTTGTTTTGCCAACATAGAAACTCTGGCATTTCTTACACACTGCTAGATATATAACATTCCTAGATTTACAATCTGCATAGTCATTAAATTCATATCTAATGTTATTGTCAGGGTATATAAACACATTAGAATTCATAATAAAATTACATTGATTGCAACTCCTACAAGCATAAGTGCCCTTTCTTTGCGAATTAATCTTATTGTTCCTATTGTTCTCATAACACAAATGACGTTTAAGAGATTTAGTATTCTTATAGCTAATGGCAGGTCTATCACCCACTAACCCCTTAATGTTATCATCTAAAAGCAAAATATTCCAGTTCTTACTTATTATATTCACAATAGAACTGTTAGTATTAGTATATGGAATCAATAACCTCTTTCTCCTATCTCTAGATCTAAATGGATGTTTATATGCTTTATTGCAATTCTTAATAACAGATGGTACAGTACGCTCATTTCTTGTATGTTGTATAGGTAATAAGTCCTTGTCTAAATACCCTCTTTCTATAAATTCATGATGCATGGTATCAACTGCTTGTAATAAGACATCATCCTCACTAATAATACGTGAGAAACGTGTCAACTGATTCTTCACTATATTCTTATGAATATGTGGTGGGTGCATACTGGTCCTATGCAAAATAGCATTGCGTCTACAGGGTTTCCTATATATATCAGATGTTAAATGGCCTCCATCTAACCGTAGTGTAACATCCAGAAAATCTATTTGAGTGGGTGAGGTTGTACCAGTAAAACTCAGGAAGGTGGTAGTGCCATTGATGTATGTCATAAAATCATTAAGGGTATCTGTGTCACCTTCCCAAATGAAAAGAATATCATCCACAAAACGTCTATAATATGTTATACATTTCGAAAAACTCATATGCTCTAATATATAGGTGACCTCCCAATATGCCATCACAAGGATGGCATATGAGTTGGCGCAAGATGTTCCCATCGCCACACCTTGAGTTTGCAGAAAATAATCATCTTTAAAGAGAAAAACATTATTGTTCAGGACAATGTCCAATAACATAGTAACTCTTATAACATCAGAATTATTCATCCCTTTTCTCATCAAAAACAACCTCAAATAATCTAATCCTATATCATTTGGTATACAAGTGAAAAGGGAGGCCACATCTAAAGTTACAAGTGTAGCAGGTTGTGTGTTACCAATATTACCATTTTGGACTGACAAAGTCTCAAGAAGTTGCTGGGTATCTCGTAAAACAGAGCCAGTGGAATCTACCATAGGTCTAAGTGTTTTCTCTAAGAAAATAGAGATAGTTTCAGTTATCCACCCACATCCTGACACTATAGGTCTGAGTGGGGGGTTAGTCATGGTCTTATGTATCTTTGGCAGACCTCTAATAACAGGTACGACTGGATCTTCAATCAAAAAGTACTTATATAAATTCTCATCAATAATTCCACACATGAGCATATCATATAAATCAGCGTGCACTGAACTGATTAACTTGTTCAAACTTGCTTTATCTAATTTTTTATATGTAGATTCATCAGATAACATTGCATTCATAGTATCATTATAGAAAATACTATCTAATAGCACTATGGCACCACCTTTATCTGCTGGTCTTATTGTAATACTATCATTACACTGTAACTCAAACAAAGCTTCCCTCTCTCCTTTGGATAAATTATAGAAATTAGGTCTCTTCTCATTACTTTCAAAATATGTTAACAAATCATTAGTACAAGCCTTCTCAAAAGTTTCTAACAAGGGATGCATATTTGGAATAAAAACAGAGGGTTTCCTAAATACATTACATTCAGCATTATCAACAGTGTCATTGTTAAACAGCATCCCTAATGCCACATTCCTAGTGAAACATTTAATATCCACTACAAATTCACTAACATCCACATCCTGCGAAGGGATAAAGGATAAACCTTTGTTCAATAACTTACTTTCAGAATCAGTCAATATGTGCTTAGATAGGTTTACCACTAAGTCCGTATTATGGGTCTCAGGGTCTTCCTCTGAAACTCGAGAGGTCCTCCTGAATTCTTTCTCTTTTTTGTCGACTGGTGTGGTCTCCATGACTGTCTTTGCTCCAATCGAAAAGGGAGCGGAAAAACAAGATGAGATTCTTCATTAAAGCATATGCCTGCAACTGTCCCTATAGCTGTGGTGGTTTTCCTACGTACCACTTGTTTGGTAGTCAAGGGAGCTGTGCGTGAATCTGTAGCATTATCTAAATGCTCAGTTGTAGCAGAAACAGTTGGCGCTGCACAAGGATGAGCCAAACATTCTTCATTAGGTGCAGCAGCTCTAAAATTAAAAGTAGAAGAATTGGCAGTGACCGAGTTCTCGGCGCTAGCAGGAAGAGCTGGCGCTATACAGGAAGTGGAGGGAGCCACTGAATCAGCACTCACAGACAAGGGTGTCTCTACAGGATGATGTGTCTCAGTATTAGTATTCCTAAACGGCTGCCTTGGCCAAGAAAAGACATTCCCTTTCGAGAAGTCCGAACAGTCCCTTTCCATTTTCTTTTTCTTGGCTAGAAGAAGCCTATGATCTAACGATTGCAAAGTAGCAGTCATTTCTAAATAAAAATCACGTTTTTGTGAGTCGGAAAGGACTCTGGCAAGTTTGTATTCTATAGATTGTATTTCCTTTTGTAGCTCTAATTCTAGTGTAGAATACTGTTCTACTAGAAGTCTCATGTAACCAAAACTGGTTTCTAAATTAAGTTGCTGCCATCTTGAGAGTAGACTTGGATAAGTAGAACCAAAGGTGGGCATTTTCAGTATGCGTAGCCCTCTAGGTACAATTTTAAATTGAATACAGGCTTCCATATGCTTTTTCTGCCACTGTATATTTTTAATTCTACTCAAGGTATCTTCCAATTTCTTCATTAATTGCATAGTGTCTACATGTAAACCAGCATCAGTTTGTTTAATGGCTGCTTAAGCTAATTCCATGTATGACAATTTCAACAAGGGGTTGTTACTCACAGAAATAAGTTTAGTCAATTCTGACGTTGCAGATTCTGCACTCTCCTCAAGTGCAATCCTGGTTTCTTCTGTCATGTCCCCGATGGTGAAGAAAAAACACAAATACTAATAAAACAAACACCAACAGGGTAAGGTACCACCTCAAAAAATAAAGTAGCAAAGTCCAGTAAATAGAGATAGATACTACAAGACAATCGAAGCCAACCAGGAACTTAATGCCAGAAGTAAAACAAAGTATCCTTTATTGCTGGAAAACAGTAAGCACTTTCGCGTTGCTCAGAACGCTTCTTCAGACTTCAATAAAAACAACAATACTAACACTGTTTTTATATACAGGAATAACCAATCAAACACATGTTATTCAAAAGATCCAATAGAACCAACAGGAATAATCACATGAAAAACATTCATTAGTTGATTCATGTATCACATGGCTTGAGGAATAAATATACATAGATTCCTTACAAAGACTCAGTGAAAAATACTTGGTATATGAGTATTAATAATTTAAAAAGACCAAATGTATATACTCAAAAGGTTTATAAAAAGAAATACAAAAAAATTTTGATATGTAATATCAATCTATATATAAACAGTGTATTTTCTAAAAATATATATATTTAAAATTGAATAAAATGGCAAACCATGTAAGGAGGGTGGGGAGGTGTGTATGTGTGTGTGGAGGGGGGGGCTGCGGGGGGAGGGGGGGTGAGTTACAAAGGAAAATCAACAATAAACTCAATAATACTAGCTAAAATATGTATAATTAAATGTGATTAAAAAATATACATATTATAGTATATGTCTATGAATATTAGCGTCTATAAGGCCTATCTGCTAAAAAGGGTCTCAGAGACAAATTTAGTTTCATGGTTATAGGACGTCAACAGATAACTGAAAGACTAGGCAATATTAGTAATAAAACAGAGCAAGAAGAGATAAAATGGATCATTAAGCTCAGAGCGGATAAAGGACATGGCCTCAATGACAAATTGTCTCTGAGACCCTTTTTAGCAGATAGGCCTTATAGACGCTAATATTCATAGACATATATTATAATATGTATATTTTTTAATCACATTTAATTATACATATTTTAGCTAGTATTATTGAGTTTATTGTTGATTTTCCTTTGTAACTCATCCCCCCCAGCCCCCCCTCCACACACACATACACACCTCCCCACCCTCCTTACATGGTTTGCCATTTTATTCAATTTTAAATATATATATATTTTTAGAAAATACACTGTTTATATATAGATTGATATTACATATCAAAATTTTTTTGTATTTCTTTTTATAAACCTTTTGAGTATATACATTTGGTCTTCTTAAATTATTAATACTCATATACCAAGTATTTTTCACTGAGTCTTTGTAAGGAATCTATGTATATTTATTCCTCAAGCCATGTGATACATGAATCAACTAATGAATGTTTTTCATGTGATTATTCCTGTTGGTTCTATTGGATCTTTTGAATAACATGTGTTTGATTCGTTATTCCTGTATATAAAAACAGTGTTAGTATTGTTGTTTTTATTGAAGTCTGAAGAAGCGTTCTGAGCAACGCGAAAGCGCTTACTGTTTTCCAGCAATAAAGGATACTTTGTTTTACTTCTGGCATTAAGTTCCTGGTTGGCTTCGATTGTCTTGGAGTATCTACCTCTATTTACTGGACTTTGCTACTTTATTTTTTGAGGTGTTACCTTACCCTGTTGGTGTTTGTTTTATTAGTTTTTTATTAGAATCTGGGGACTGAGCTCTCTGTACCCAGTAATGCCATACCCTGCCAGGTGGCATGTCATATTACAGTGACTACAATACAAGTCAGACATAGACACGCACTGACAGCATGCTGAACACACTGGGGCATATGTGGGGACTCAGAATAGCATCCTGCCTGAGCATCACACACCTCCGCATCTGGCACACAGGCATATGTTCCGTCAGAACAGAACACATGCCACACATGGCACACGCATCCCATGTGCCACACACTCACAGCCTGTAGGGCTACACAACACACCTGCTACAGATGTGTCAGGTACCTCTCTTTGGTGCTGCACTGGGGTCCCGCTAAACAGGCTGTATCTTGTGAAGGTCACAGTGATATGCCTCAGGGGCACTATGGTCCACCACAGAACACATGCATACAGGTCAGTCAGAGGCATGGACACATATGACTCACTCATTGACCATGCCACTATGGATGACCTGAGACATACCTCCCTGGACTACATGATAGGGAACATAGAATGGATCTCTCAGCATGTGGCACGGGCCAGTATGAGCCTGATCTTGGTTGCCAACATACCCTCACCAGGTATGCTACCACTATATGTAGGAAGGGTGTTGTATGTCTACATTCTGCTCAGTCTCCAATGTCATTCATAGGGTATCTGTTGGCTGTCAACGTGTGCTTACATGCTAGGGAAGCCACAATGATGTGCAAGGGTCAGCTTGCATGTGACACCCATGGCCCGATGTATATTGGCGAAGCTCCTTGATACACACATACTGCCTTATGCTGCAGGACACGGATTACATAGCCACCTCTGCGGGTATCACACAGGTTAGGACACTAACAGTGCTGCTACACAACACCAGCAGTGTACACTGCAAGATGCATGCACTGGACACTGTCCTCAGCACGGTGAACTGCAATGTCTGTGCAGTACCAGAGTCCTGATTCATGGCTCACAGGTGTAACCCATCACTGACAGGTTATGCCTCATACCATGCCTGTCGTTCCCAACACATGTAACACACATGGACAGGGGGGTGGTATCCCAAGGCACCACAGATACACACACCTCCAGGTTGTTGGCACAGCACAAAGCATCAGGGCCTAATCATGTGCAGCTAACAGTGTGTCGGACTGCCATCTGGTTCATAGCCTGGCACACACAACCCTCCCATACACAGGAAAACCACCTATTCTCCATAACAACACTGGCAATATGACAGTCTCAAGAACTGTCTTTATATGGCTGGACTGCATCCAGCCAAACATTGTGCGTGAGCATTACTGTAGCTACAACACACTAGTTCAAGGGTTCACAACATGTGGTCACTGAATTGCAGTGGAATGACATGTTACCACTCCCACAGCAGATGGGAACATGCAGCACCTGTACATTGACTACATGTAGACTATATGGCCCAGACCAGATGTGTATCCCCTGCTGTAGGTATTTTACAATATACACCCACACTGTATAGACACATACCGCGTGCGGCCCCTGCACAGTAAGACAGTCATATTGGTATACATTGCAAATACCATTTATCCACTCAAGGCATGTGTCAGACATGGTAACTACTGCAGGTCACAGGTATTTATGTGTATGTGTCACACACATACATCATGTGTGCAATGCCATTGCTGGTTTAGGCAATGGCATGCATTGTTATGCACAAAGACCCACACAAGGTCATAATGTGTGACACAACCACACGTGGCAGTTGTGGGTTACCAAAACATACCTATCTGTACTCTGACAGTGGTAATAGACCCAGTAGCAGAGCGCACTATTGGCATTACTGGCCAACTAGCCCTGTTTGGCTGTGCTGATAGTGTGGTGACATCCCCTGTGTTTACTGGGGGAATGTGCAGCATCTGGTGTATTGTAGTACTTGCCAAAAGGATCTGTTCTCTCACACTTGCATTTACACACACCGGACTACCCCGACACACACATGCACACTTGCCATTTGCAGGATGCATACCCCTACCTAACTAAGTCACAACACGTGAGAAAAGCGCATTAGCAAAGCTCACTATTCGGATTATTAAATGGTTCCGCTTCTCTGGCTGTACTTATACAGTGTTGACATCATCAGTATTTTGAAAGGGTAATGTGCATCAGGTAGTGTGATCTCCTGATTGCCAAAACTAACATGTTCTTCATACAGAAATGCACACACACAAACTCCTCACATTCAAACTCACGAACACTTGCAAGTTTCAAACCCCTGCCTAAATATGCTATGGCACTTGAGAGTGACACTGTAGCAGGTTGCGCTATTCTGATTACTGGCAGATGCTTCTTCTCCAGCTGTATGTATAGGGTGCTGTCATCATCACTGTTTGGAAAGGGTAATGTGCATCATGTAGTGTGATCTCCTGATTTCAAAAAAGCACATGTTTTTCATACAGAATTGCAGACACACACAGAGTCCCCACATCCAAACACACACACATGCCATTTACAGGTTTCAAGCTCCTACGTAACTATATTATGACACTCAGGAGAGACGCATTAGCAGAGTATGCTATTCGAATTACTGGGAGGTTTCTCTTCTCCTGCTGTACTTATAAGGTGCTGACATCATCTGTGCTGAGATAGGGGAATGTGCATCCTGTAGAGTGCTTTCACAGATGCCAAAAGGGACATCTTTCTCACACAGACTTGCACACACACTAACCTCCTTCACACACACTGCGCATTTGCAGGATTCAAACCCCTATCAAACTATGTTAAGAGACTCGAGACGGATGCATTAGCAAAGCACGCTATTCGCATTATTGGGAAGTTTTCTTTCTCCTGCTGTACTTATATGGTGCTGACATCATCAGTGTTTAGACAGGGGAATGTGCATCCTGTAGTGTGTTCTCCTAGTTGCCAAAAGGGATATTTCGTTCATATAATCTTGAACAAACACTAACCCCCTTCCACACACACTGAGCATTTACAGGATTCAAACCCATACCTAACTATGTTATGACACTTGAGACGGATGCATTAGCAGAGTGCACTATTCACATTACTGGGAGTTTTCCCTTCTCCTGCTGTACTTATAGGGTGCTGACATCAACAGTGTTTAGAAAGGGGAATGTGCATCCTGTCATGTGTTCTCCTAGTTGCCAAAAGGGATATTTTTTTCATACAGACTTGCACACACACTAACTCCCTCCACACACACTGTGCATTTACAGGATTCAAACCCCTACCTAACTATGTTATGACACTCAAAACGGATGCATTAGCAAAGCGTGCGATTTGCATTACTGGGAGTTTTTTTTTCTCCTGCTGTACTTATAGGGTGCTGACATCATCAGTGTTTAGAAAGGGGAATGTGCATCCTGTAGTGTGTTCTCCTAGTTGCCAAAAGGGATAGTTTGTTCATACAGTCTTGAACACACACTAAGCCCCGCCACACACACTGAGCATTTATCGAATTCAAACCCCTACCTAATTATGTTATGACACTCCAGACAGACGCATTAGTAGAGAACGCTATTTGCAGTAGTGGCAAGTTTTTCTTCTCCTGCTGTACTTAAAGTGTGCTGACATCATCAGTGTTTAGAAAGGGGAATGTGCATCCTGTAGTGTGTTCTCCTAGTTGCCAAAAGGGATATTTCTTTCATAGAGTCTTGAACACACACTAACCCCCTCCACACACACTGAGCATTTACAGGAATTAAACCCCTACCTAATTATGTTACGACACTCGAAACGGATGCATTAGTGGAGCGAGCTATTCACAGTGCTGGGAGGTTTCCCTTCTCCTGCTGTACTTATAGGGTGCTGACATCATCAGTGTTTAGAAAGGGGAATGTGCATCCTGTAGTGTGTTCTCCTAGTTGCCAAAAGGGATATTTCTTTCAAATAGTCTTGAACACACACCAACCCCCTCCACACACACTAAGCATTTACAGGATTCAAACCCTTACCTATGTTATGACACTTGAGCCGGACGCAATAGCAGAGCGCACTATTCATATTACTGGGAGGTTTTTCTTCTCCTGCTGTACTTATAGGTGCTGACATCATCAGTGTTTAGAAAGGGGAATGTGCATCCTGTCGTGTGTTCTCCTAGTTGCCAAAAGGGATATTTCCTTCATAAAGGCTTACACACACACTAGCCCCCTCCACACACACTGAGCATTTGTAGGATTCAAACCCCTATCTAACTATGTTAGGACACTCAACACATACGCATTAGCGGAGCGCGCTATTTGCATTACTGGGAAGTTTTTCTTCTCCTGCTGTACTTATAGGGTGCTGACATCATTAGTGTTTAGAAAGGGGAATGTGCATCCTGTAGTGTGTTTTCCCGTTTGCCAAAAGGGACATTTCCATCTCACAGCCTTTCATACACACAAACCCCCCTCTCCCACCCACACACACACTGAGCATTTGCAGGATTCAAACCCCTACCTAACTTTATTATGACATTTGAGGAAAACGCATTAGCGGAACGCACTATCCGAATTACTGGGCATCTGTTCTGCACCCGCAGTATTTATAGGGTGCTGAAATCTTTATTTCTACAGAGGTATGTACATGTAGTACTACCTGTCAGGTGGGGGATAGCATATATATGCATTTGCAGCCACCTACGTCAGGGTCAGATATGCACATCGCACTGGCAGGTTATGTTCTATACCATGCTTTGTGACCACAGGACCTGTAACACACAACACAACAAGTCCAGAACACCACACTCACATCCAGGACACACACTTAGCTTCCCTGGGAACAGTGCCGGGATATGCAGGTGTTCACATACACCATTCCAGTTGTTAACATCAGGTACAGGCATATTGTGTATGAGAACTACTCAGGCCTCTACCACTTTACCCTACAGCCACTACAATTTGTGGGTCCATGTGCTATGGCAGAACCAGACACCACAGCCACATGGGGGAATACATATAGCACCTGTCCATCTGCAACGTGGGTACTCACAGTTCCACACCAGAGGTAGACCACCATTGTTGATATCTGACCATACCCACCTTTCCCTGGACATCCATATCCCATCTCCACCCCCAGGCAAGGTTGTCACTGCACACAAACTGTATTTAGCACAAGCAGACTCTACACTTGTGAAGACTGGGTTGGACGACTTCAGAGGACCCATGCCGGGGGACTATACTGGCCACTCAGCATAATCCTTGACAATTGCATTCTATGAGCATGTGTACAGTTTGCATTGATCATGCTATCCCACATATACCCATGACTGCTCCACAACAAGACACCTGTCAGGTGTACACCAGCCATATATGAGCTGTACAACAGACAGAGTGAGCTAATACATTGCAGAGCTGTAGCCCACAGAGGGAAGACATCTGTTAACAGTTCCGGCATGGCACTTCATTCACACATAATCATTACTACACAGTGTTGACAGTGGAATTGCCCAGAGAATGCAGATAGGGCTCCCCTCAGTCTGTTATTGACGGACACTTACTGTTAGAGATCCTCAGCAACCCTCTTCCAGCACACACCGACAACATGGCTGTGGCTTAGCACATTCAATCCCTGGGACCTCCACGGCGCCCCTGCTTGACAGAGGCTCAACTCACTAGCCTCACATGTTGCCTTATATGACCTACTTTACAGTGGCACAGTAGCCTACTGTACTGGGGATGCAGATGCCAAGCACACTCTGGCTGAGCTGTCATTCCCTAGGGCAACAAGCCTAGTATTGACCTCTACACCCATTTGTTCAAGTGTCAGATGCACAATATTTTTTGTGCTGTTCTACTGTTTGCAGGTCTTTATTGCCATAGCATTCCCTGTTTCTATGACCAACTTGTGTATCTGTGGAAGATGTTTGCATATGATGGCGATCCACTATATCACTTATGTCTCTGTAGTCATTTACTGTGTGCACTGGGCAGATTGCTGTGTTGTGGTTGGTTCCTGGACTGACACGAACAAATACCAGATATGTGTGGCCAACTGCTAAACGGAGATATGGCCTAAGTGTGTGAGCATGCCCAGTTCAGCCTTTCCATGGCATGTTGTCTGACATATGCCTCATTTATCAAAGTGTGCGAGCATGCCCAGTGTGAGCTTTCCATATGTTGCACTCTGAAGTCCACCACATATTTGGGTGTGTGTGAACTTCAACAATATCTCACGTTTATGGTTGTGGGTTGGGTGTCATGTTGTGTACTAACTGGCCAACTGCTTCGTGTCTGCCACAACAGGCATTATACTGTGCCTGCAGGGATTGCATGGGATACTTTGCAGACAGTTCTCAACATACTTTCATAATGACCTAACACTGTAGTACCGTATAGTGTACTGGTTCAGTACTTTCACTGTGGTGGACACTATCCTGGGCTTTAGTCCTATGACTGCTTGACATCTTCATAGTGAGCACAACAGACTGTGTAGGGGCCAGTTGTGCACATATGACCATGTTGCATTATGTTCAGATATGGACTACCTACACCAGGCTTGTCCAACATTGGTAGTGTATTCCACAACATGGGTGGACATTGGCAAACACTAGTGATGTTCCCTAGGCCATTTCTGATGCTAGCCACAGGGTGTGTTTGTCCTTCGACAAACATTGTAACTGGAGTTTGCCATGACATATGTCATGGTTAGTATACTGTGCCTCCGTCTACCTCTGACATAAAAGTGATACCCAGGGTTAGCCTACCATCTCCCATCGACTCATCAGGATTCCTCTTGAGGGGTGTTGATAAGTGACTCTCTGGCTGACCTGTACCAGGAGTTTACTGAAGAGTGGGGGTGCCTTCTGTGTTATGGATCATTCTGTACAGCTTGTCCTATGTATGTCAGTGCTGGGGTTCACGTCTCTCATGTGCATAGCTCACTGCCATTCAGATTGTACAAGGTGCAGCATGTTCATTGATTCCAGGTTGGACATGGCTTCATACATCAGGCACAGCTTGCCTGTAGCTGGGCAGTATGGCAGTGTGTGGGGCTGCAGTTTGTTTACTCAGGCAACACATGGCATCTGTTCATGCTCTTTGCTACTCCTGGTGGGTTACTGTTGTGGACTTTACAGTTGATGGAGGTGTCTGCTGAGGTATATCCCACAGGGGCTATTGTAGTCAATTGTGACGCTGATGGAGGATGACTGCAGAGCCACAGTGACATCCCCATATTTACATCTGCCAACCTTCATGTTTGGGTGGGTATATAGTATATGTTTCTGTGAACACTACAGCCACATGTTTGTCCAGTGCAGGATATCTATCACCTTTTGTACCCAGGTCTCACATTACATGTTAGGTACATCATGGGTTAACACCTGTGTGGTAATTTGTGGGCACTTACTGTATAATTAGCTTGCTGACATGGCTATGGCTCCAGTTGTCTGTTTGTAGGTGGCCCTTTTGTGGGTTTCTTGTGTCAGCTGGGGGTCGGATATGGTGGGCTGTTTGTACTCCTCTGCATACATGTTCAGTCACAGTCCTTCCATGTTGGCCTATACCTATGGGACATATATACAGAACGGGGGGGGGCAGGACCAGGCCTTGTGGGATGCCACTCATATCTGCTTTGTAGTCTGACATGGATGCGGCATGTCTGACCATGTCAGTTCTGGCCTTGGTCTGGTTTGCAACCCTTCTACTGACATAGGGGTATATATTTAAGCTGGTGAACATATCCATTCTGAACTCGTACGGTATTGTCTAGAAGCATGTGCACGGTCCAGCTACGCTGTGTGGACCACATTGCCCTCATCAATGACCTTAATGACTGCTTCAAATGGGTCAAACATGTTTAGGGTCAGGATCTGCAGTTACAACAGCCACACTGTGTAGGGTCCAGTATCAGTAAGTCCACAATAGCCTTCTGTCTGCGGTACATACTGATCCTTCCCATAGCTGTGCAGACCAAGCTTGTCAGGATCCTGGGGTGGTAGTTTGCAGTATCCATTCAGGCAACACCTTTGTTGTGTAGGACCACTGTTGTTGTACACTACTCTTTGGGTACATATCCTGTGGTAAGGCTGACATTGGGCAGTAGTGTGATTTGGCATTCCATTATTCATGGAGTCCATGTTGGCCTCAGCCCAGGACACCATCACATACCTTTGCTGCTGTGTGTTTTGCTTTGCAGATGATGGCTGTTACCTCAGCATCTGCTATGTCAGGGGACCAGCAGTCTGCTGGGATAGATATTTTGCTCTCTGGGAGGGGGAGGGTGTTTGCACTGCACCTGTCAGGTTGTATGTTAGCAATATGTGTGTGTGTTTGGTATGTTGTTTGTAATATCTGTGTGATTCGGAGCATATCTGTGGATGCCCAACATGGTTCCTACCATCAGTTAGGTAAGCCTTGTGATTATCCTTAGTGTCCTGTACATTTTGTATCTTCATAGGTTCATGGGTTCATACTAGGCTATCCACACTAGGGCATTAGTAAGCCTAGCCAGAGTGTGTGTGTCTTTCACCACCCCTTGCTATTTTTCTATTATGGCCATTTATGAATTTTTTTACTGTGTCTCTGTCTAGTCGTGACACAGTGAAGACCCCCAGTATACATGTACGATCATCCATCCACTTGGCAATATTCCTGTTGAGGGGTGTCAGCGAGGGGCTCTGCCTAACATGGATTAGGATCCTGTTTCTGTGTGTGGGGAGCCTCTGGGTTATGTATCTGTCCCTCCAGCACATCTTATTTCATTATGTGTTGAGGCTGACATCTGTCACTCTCACAGCTCCAATGGCTTTGATTTCCTGTGGTGGAGCATGTCCATTACTCCTGTGTTGGACATGGCCTTGTACAACAGACATACAATGCCTCTGTGTAGGCAGTCTGTGACTGCATTCAGCTAGAGTGTCTACAGCCAGGCAGCATATGATATATATTTCACACCCTTTATCCTCTTGGTGGGGTAACTATGAGGTATTCCGAACCGCTGCAGGTGTCATGTACGGTACATCCCATATGAGTCATTGTACTAGATTATGGGTCTGATAAGGGAACAGTACAGCGGCACAGTGACCTCTGTTGATGTAGATGTGAATCCTTTCATGATATGGTGTCCAATATTGACAATCTTCCTAGCCACATTGGCATTGTGAGTGTCACATGACAGCTTACTGTCGACTTGTGTCCCTAGGTCCCTGATTACTCCTTGCATACATAATGGTTTGCCACCTATGTGGTAATTTGTGTGTACCTTGTCTGGTATTTGGTGGGACATTCATACTGTCCAGTGTCTTCAGGATGTCTGGGTGGAGATCTTGTGTGTGAGAGTGTGGTCTGTCGCATGCTACAGACTGTACAGCAGTTTGGACTACACTTAGGTGCACATGAGTGGTCTCCGCTGCTTTGTGCATTGTCAGTTACCTGGCCATATGGGTGTCTGTCCTGCTTATGGATACTCCCCCTCCTTTGATGTATTGGTCCAGGTGTTGGGGCCATAACACATGATATATGGTATAACCTAGTAGTGCTGGTGTGCTATCACTAGGCTTGCAGCAGGCTTCTGTCACTGCACAGACATCGATGTTCTCCATAATGGGAAGTGCCTCAGGGGCATGCATATTGCAGTTTACACATCTGGCATTGGTCAGCATTACCCTTATGTTTCCTACCACTTATGTTTTCTAGGGTGGTGGGTAGTCGTTTTGGCCTTGCCTACATACGGCTCTATGGAGGTGGCAAGGGCCTTATCCAGTATCCAGACGCACAGGGTAACAGGTGCAAGCCATCCCTGGAACTGCAGCATGGCTTGTCATGCTTGACATCTCAAGCAGACAGACATTAGACTCTCTTAGACTGACAGCTGTAACTGTGCCAGCTGTTAAACATGATAATTCTGTGTTTGTACTGTGGCATCATTCTTGGTGAGGTTTGGATGCTGCACACCGCCAGTGTCATACCGGCCTGGGGAACATACTCAGAGGGATCATCCATGTCTCTTTTCATGTAGACCAGGGAGGTACATCTCAGGTCATTCACACCGCATGGACATTGAGTGCATCATATTTCTGCTTGCTTTGGGGTGACCTGCGTACTTGTGTTATGTGGCATTTTGTGGCAGCCTACAGGCAGCTTACTCTACCCTTTCCCTTGTTCAGTCTGGTGAGTGGGACAGCAGTGTGTCTGCCTATACAGACACCTATTACAACTGTATCAGGCATGTTGTTTCTCCTTCTGGCCTGTGACTGTTTGGCACACCAGCTTTGTGCACTATTTTTTGCATGTGCTATGTTTGGAGGTTATGGTTGCTTGTGATCTGCTTTGGAGGCTTCTGTTGGTGTGGTGTGTTTGTAATTAGGGCCTCTGGGAATATTTTTCTGTGTTTATGTGTTTGGTTTACAGTTGTGGTAGGTCTATGTGGGACTGGGTTTGTGGTGTATGTGGTTACCTTCTCCTCCTGACTAGTTTTGACAGTACTGAGTTGGTGGAGCTCAACCTCTGGTTTGGATACATGGTTGCATCTATCACATATATTTGTATTTATTGGGGGGTGTTGTGGTTGTCTGTGTTCTTGGGACAGGTGTCACATTGCCTTTGGATTCACAGATTCTACTTTTTGTGGCTGGCCTTAGTGGATTGTATGTGTGGACATATGTTATTGCCATACTACTGGTCAGTGATTACTTCCCTTTTTATGTTTGCTCTATCATGTGGTAGCTTCCTCATTCTCTTGCATGGTTTGGTAATGGCTGGAGTCCAGCATGCCAGATGCTTGTGTGTATGGCATTGTGCGTTGTTGTTATTTGTGATTGCATACACCAAGCATTCCTGGCTGTGTTCATGGAATGCCTGTATAACATGTTCTGCGGTGTGTCCCATATTCTGCACTTGTACAGGGCCTTTTGTGGATTCAACATCAGTTTGGAGGGCTGCAACCTATGCTTTACACATGTTTTTCACTGTGGTATTCTGGCCAGGGACTGGGGCCGGGATGTGTATATCCAGTGTGATTACTCTATGGTTTGGTCTTACCAGTGAGGGATACACTTCTCATCTTGCCATCCAGTACACATGTTGCTGATTATCACATCCAGTATGCTTATCCCTCTTGTCAGAGTGGTATGTTGTTCCTGGGCATTTTGGTTTATGGATTCTGGAACTTTTCTCCTACTGTGTTGGTGCTAGTATAATGCTCCCAGTGTATGTCTGGGTATTTTCAGTCAAGCAATATAATGTGGTTTGGGAGGCTTGATATATTCATGTATTCCAACATAGGCCCGGTGCAGTTCCTGGTATCAGGACAGTAGTCTGCAGCAGGCTATATACTGGGAGGCGGTTTTAGCCATTGGTATTTGACCATGGCTAATCCATGCTGCTTCTTGTTGTAGTACCAACATGGGGGTGTGGTTATCCTTGACATTTATTGTTAGTCACCCTCCTTTTGTAGATTGTTCCATATTTTGCGGCTGTATAGCACAGTATGAGGTGTGACCTGGTAGTGTTAGGGTGCTGATGTGAGCCTTGACCCAGTTCTCTATTACAGGACTGGTATCTACATTCTCCATACTGTGTGCGTTTACACTGCACACATCTTGCTGTTTAAACTTCTGGCATTGGGTAGCATTACATCTAGGTTCCTACCCCTTGTGGTAGCTATGAAGGTGGGTTTGTGTTTTGAGACTTATCTATTCAGGGCATGCTGTGAGGCATGGAATGATAGGTGCACGCCACCCCTAGCAGGTGGTGCATCATGTCATGCTCCGCATGTCTTCCCAGCCTGAAACACATTGGCTCCCCTTTGACTAACTGCATTACTTCAGCCAGTTATTGCACTTGATCATCCCATCGTCATTTTGTGGCTTCATGCTTAGTGAGGGTGGATGTTAGTCAGGGTGCTCAGGTGTGCATATAGGGGTGCATATACTACATGGTGTTACATTACTTAACACATGGCATTCATGCCTCAGGTGGTGCTGCAGGGATGCCTCTGTCGGATACGCATATTACACTTCCCTGTACATGTTTGTGAGCAGGTCATGTCGTTTTAGGCATCCATGTTATTATTTGAGTGAGTCAGAGGGGGTATCATTAACAGGGTTCCTAATGAGCCAGTGTATTTGCTATGCGTTGCCTCTTTGCCAAGGCCAGGGCATACTCGGCACACCTCCTTCTGCCTACTGGGGAAGGCTCAGGTTGTTCCTCCTCCAAGTCACCCTCTGCCTGTGATGACCTTGGCAATGGTGGGGGGCTGTTTGGCCCAGCCCTATGCTGGTCCTGCTGCAGCTGTTTTCGCAAAATCATATTATGTAGCATAGCACATACCATGACAATTTGGGTACATGCAGTTGGTGTGTACTGCAAGGCTCTACCAGATGTGTCCAGACACCGGAACCGTGACTTGAGCAGCCCAAACACACGCTCTATTACATAACGTGTTTGTGCATGTGCCGCATTATGGCGTTCCAGTTCAGGTGTGTGTGCGTTTATGATGGGTGTCATCAGCCACGGCTCCAGTGCATAACCTGCATCCCCCACTAGGTGTCCATGTGGGATGTCCCCATCGGCAAATGTCTGGTACAGCTGCGTCAAATGCCAGATGTGGGAATCGTGGTAACTCCCAGGGCAGCCAGCACACACATTCATTATTATGACCTGGGCATCACACATGACCTGGCAGTTGATGGAGGGGAAGCCCTTGTGGTTAATGTAGGCCCTACCCCGCTCACCGGCTGGTGCTTTGATGCGTATGTGCGTGCAGTTTATTGCAACCACTACCTCAGGGTATTCCGCTATTTGCTGGAAGAGACGCATATTGCTGGCCAATACCTCACGGGCATTGGGGAAATATACATGATGACCGACATGTGCTGACATGTCATCCAGGAACTGGTGCAGTACCCTGGAGGCTGATGCCTGTGATATCCCCATCATATCGCCAGTTGGTCTCTGGAAGGTACCTGTTGCTAGTATTCTTAGGCCAATACATACCTTGGTTTCCACTGGGATGGGTTCCCATCTGTTGGTTCTGTGTGTGAGGCGTGGCCTGCACAGCTCAACAATTTGCTGCAGGAGCTCTCTGTCCACTCTATAGCACTCTACTATCTCCAGCTCATGTAACCCGTGGTAGGTGACCCTGGGCCTGTACACTCTTCTCCGTCTCCTCACTGTGGGTTGTCTGGCACCATCTGCATTGTCACCACCCTCAGCAAGTCGCCTATGTCTCATTATGACAGCTATGGCAGCCCCTAACATTTCTGCTCTGAGTGAAGCTTTTTCAGTTTTCACTTCTATTAGCTTACTCCTGTCTTGCAGTGTCTCTTAAGAGAAACATCCTGTACTACTGTTTGCAGGGTTTTAATTGCTGGGCTGGGCTACTATTCTGCCTGTGGAATTGCCTGCTTCTAATTGTTTTCACCTGCTAGCTTCAGCAGTTATCCCTGCTAGCTTCCTATTAATTCTGTTGCTTCCTTTTTCCTTTCTGTTTCCTCAGGGGGGAGCAATGTGCATACCAGCAGAAACACACTCACAGTGGCTTACATGCATGCACATGTGCTTACACGGTTCAGAATCTACTTATTTGGGTTAAAACGCGCGCGCACCAGCGCAAACACTGTTACACGACTGCCAACAGCCTCCAACATGCTCAGCCTGCCCTACATGCGCGCACACCAGCGCAAACAGTGTTAAACATCTCCCAACACACTCCCACATGCTCAGTCTGCCTTACACATGCGCACACTGCCCTACTCGCTCTTCATGGTGCGCACACGTGCGCATGCACGCCCAGCAAGAAACTTTGGTGTAAGTAACAGTGTACACCTTCCATTTCTTGACTTTCCCTGACTTATCTAGTGGCACACCTCTTTCCATGATCTGTGTCTGTCATCTGTCATGTTACACTGACCTCCAATGAACTGCATTTCTTTCTACCATTCCACCCTGTGATGTCACCTATCTCCTACTCTATTCCTCCCCCTTATGTATCTCTTACACTTCTCAGACTGTGCTTATTTGCTATGTGACTGTGAGATTCAGTATCCTAACCCTCATTTACATGAGACTGCCTACTAATGCTTAGTTACATGTCTTAGACTCAGCTTCCCCCCTTAGCAACCACTACACGGTGGCCATGTTGGTTTTGGTCTGCTGGTCCCTGCATTGTCATTCCATGTATTGCATGAAACCCACATTTGTGGGTTTATAACCTTCTTTTTTATGTTTTTATACAGCGCAGCCTGCTTGCGTGGGGCTGCGCTGGGTTTAAACATCGGCGATCGCCAAAAAAGAAAAATTATAATTTTATCATTTTGGCATCGGGTTGTATTGCCAATGGCCACATATTTGGCCATTGGCATGCTGCCTGAGTCATATGCAACCTTTTTTTGGAGCTGACATGGCTCCGTTGTGGAATTTGCAGAAACGTACTCAGTTGTCAGCTGAGTACATTTCTGCAGCTAAAACATCTCTTACACGGACTGGTTTCTGCTTCGTGGATCGCTAATATACCTCATTTGTATACCTTTCGGCTGCAAGTGAGGTATTTAGTATGTTCACGCCCAGTCCGTGTAAGAGATATTTTAGCTGGTCTCTTACACGGAGTTTAGGGCTGTTCCTGGATCGCGAGGCTTGCATGGAGTGTTACACTTCTCTTACACTCCGTGCAAGCCTTCGTGAATCCTGCCCTATTTTTTTCATCTTACCTTTAAGCATCTATTGCAAGACCACTAGTTACTAGAGAGCCCACATTCTGCCTCTCAGTAGTCATCATGGGATTAGTGCTTCTGTTTTCTCCTGGTGAGAGAAGGAGTGCAGTTACATTATTTCCTGGGGACTGCTGATCACCAGAAAGCTTAATAACTGCTTTATAGGTGACAGATTGGAATCTGTGCTTATATTCTGATCCTGGTGAGAGTAGGAGCAAAGTGCATTGATTCCTGACTCTTTCTGGTCGAAGAGTGAGTGTCTGTGATTAATGTACCTGATTGGTCTCATTGATATTCGAGGCATCTACCAGAAAAAGGCTACACGCATGCAGACCCTTGCAACATCTGTAAAAAGACTGTGGATCACCAAACAGGGTGTGGCCTGCTTCCCTTCTTGGGATTGGTGCTAACAATATGCTTCTGGTGAGAGAAGCAGCAAAGGAGTATTGTATCCCAACAGAGTGAAGCTGTGCTAAAACCAGCATTAGTAGTAGCCAGGCAGTAGCCATTCATGTGACTTCATGAAAAGAGACATAGAGCAGCTTTCGGATCATGTAGCCCAGAAAGGTTTGACCCTAGCTCTGAGTAGCATCCTACCATCACCAAGAATGATACCACAGTACAAGCAGAAAATGATTGACTTCAACAATTGGCTAAGTTTCTGGTATCATTCTAAGGAGATCCAGTATCTGTCTGCCTGGGATGACATGATCGACAGACCTTGATGTTTCGCCAGAGATGGCCTGCACCTGTCACCTCAGGGATTCTGGATACTGGCCAAGGATCTTGCCACCCCTATAGTGCCTTTTTTAGGCAATGTCAGGAAGACAAAATTACCACCATAGCAGCTACAAGCAAACAAAATCTAAAAGTTATGCTACTCAATGCTAGAAGTATAAATCTCAAAATGCACTTGCTCACAGCACTCCTTATAATGGAGAACATCGACATCTGTGCAATGACCAATCCCTGGTTCAAGGCTCCGGAGAGCACCTCAGCACTACCAGGCTATAATTCATACCACATCTTTCGGTCCCTAAACCTGGACTGAAGCACTAAAGGTGGTGGTGTCTCCATATTCATAAAGGATATGCACACCTCCAGACTAGTAGCCCAACATAATGCATCAGAGAAAATGACTCATGTACCAACACACTTGCTCAACATTTTCTGGAATTCATTAATTCCAATACCCTAGACCAACTCATTCTTAGCCCCACCGGGGGTAGAAACATCCTTGACCCTGGTCATTACTAACATGGGTGACCATTGCTCTACACCAGTAATCAACTCCTCCCTTGTCAGATCTGACCACAAGCTAATCACCATGGATATCCACATCCCATCCTCACCCACCCACCCCAAAGGAAATCACCATAAAAAAACTTCTCCAAAGCCAATTTTGGGCTTCTAAAACAGAGGTGGCTAACTTCATGACACCCATGCAAATGGAAAATAGGTGCATGACTACTGAATCATACGCCAATGTACTGTATGAGCACATACACAAGTGCATGGAATGGGCCATACCAAACAAAACCCAAGATGCTCTCCTCCAAAATAAGGAAGCCAATCTGGCGGTCCCCCACCATAAACAAACTCTACAACAGAAGAAAAAAAATGTTGCAGAAAAGGGTGAATTCGTAAGACTGGAAATACTCCCTTAGTAGCCTCAGCAAAAATCTGAGATCCATCATCAAATCCTCTAAAGCTAGCTACAAAAACAAAATTGCTGCAGATTCTAAAGACAACCACAAGGCATTCTATAGTTATGTCAAGAATCTTCATGGCGATACTTAGATCTGCTTTGAGTTACAGCACAATGGCAATACATATGCAGAACCAACTGATATTGCCAACATATTGGCCGACAGGTTCAGTATGATCTATACCCCCCCCTTTTACCCCCTAAAGGGCCTATCACAATACCTGAGGAATGACAAGTCCCTATTATCATAGCTACACAGGTAAAAAACGCACTGTCCAAAGCCAAGAATACAGCTTGCATGGGACCTGATAATATCCCTGGCTGTGTTCTACATGAATTATAAAGTGAACTGGCACCACAGCTGAGTACCCTGTTCAATTATAGCATCATTTCAGGCTTTGTTCCTACCGAATGGTGTACGCCACAAAGGAGAGAGACTACAGACCCTGGGAACTAACGTCCCATTTGTCTGATGAGTCTGATATGTAAGGCGATTTGGGTTTGTGAAAGGTAGATCATGCCTGCTCAACCTGATAGACTTCTTCGAGTCTGTTACCAGAGCTGTGGATGAGGGCAAGGTAGTTCACACAGCCTACCTAGATCTGGCCAAGGCCTTTGACACCATCCCTCAGTCAGGAATCATAGATAGACTCACTAAACTAGGCATAAACCCCTATGTCATAAGATAGGTTGCCAACTGGCTCACTGATAGAGCCCACACATTGAAAGTAGCAGACTCCAAATCTGACTACCGACCAGTTACAAGTGGTGTCCCACAGGGATCAGTCCTAGGTTCTCTCATGTTTGGCATCTACTTCTCTGAAGTTCAAGCCAACACAAAGCGACTCTGACTGATCAAGTTTGCAGATGATTGCAAACTGGGAGCCATTATCAATTCTCAAACTGATGTAGACATTCTACAAAAAGGCCTCACTGACACCAATGACTGGTGCCAGAACCATGGCCTTAAGCTCAATGCCAAAAAGTGCATTGTCATTCCCTCTGGGAAAAATTTGGTGCCCATGAACTACCACATAGGAGGTAGTCCACTAAATACTGAAGGTGTGATAAGAGAACTGGGGACACAGGTTGACAGCATTCTCTCCTTTGATAACCACATTGCCACTGCAGTCAGAAAGTCCTTCTATGTGGCACATCTAATTACAAAAGGTTTCTCATCCAGGAAGAAAGAGCTCATAATCCCTCTCTACTTGTCCCTCATTAGACCTATTATAGAATACAATGCCCCATTTCATATGTACTTCACTAGATACCTACAACAACTGGAAAGGCCACAAAAATATCTCAATAAGAGGATCTAAGGCCTTAAACACATGCCATATATTGACAGACTCAAAAAACTCCAGCTATACTCTGTTTCATATTGCCTACTTAGAGGTGATCTCTGGTTGACCTACAAAGCCATGTCTGACCCAGAGCTGCTAGATATGCTACACCTAAAGAAATCACAATCCCTCCATGCCACAAGCTCCAGGGACTTAAGCCTCATTACTACAATAAACAGAACATGCTGGAGGGACAGGTTCCTAACCCAGAGACTTCCCATACTCTGGAACAAACTTCCCATTCACGTCAAGCAGAGGACTTCACTGGCCCTCTTTAAGAGAAGTCTTGACGAGTGGATGAGCAACAGGAAGTTCATCCCAGGGATCACTTCAGTGGCCTTGCTTGACAGGGGCGCTGGGAAATAACTTTGGGCAGCGTGATGCCAGGGAATATTCTTTGGCTAGGCTTATATAGGCTCCAGGGCTGTTAGCCTAGTACACACCTATGAACCTATGAACAAAAGATGATAAAGGATTGTTTGGTTTACCTCTTCTATTGATGCCAGCCTGTCAAGGAATTATTGCCTAAAAGCTGTACATAACAGTGTACAATGAATAGATGATGACAGTGTTTACCTTTTGTACAGTTCTTCAATCTTCTTAATATCAGTACATATCGGTCACAGTTGTAAGCACTAACATAATTTTGTAGAACAGAAGGAGATGAACACAAATACTTCTGTCAAATGAAAAAAGTAAAAAAAAACTACATTTTTAACAAATATTCAGAGTTTTTGAGCACCTGAATGCCCTAATCTGCTCCATATATAGTCATGACTGTTTTATTGGGCAAGAACATTTTAGACACTTATTGTATCACATCCTGTACGTTTGGCTACTTCCACTGTTTATTGTGATAAACACATGCACTTTTGGATGGGATAACAGTACTTTATCAACAAGACTGGGCCTTAAGCAACAAAAGAGGTGTTGTTTTATGTGTCTATTAGAAATGTGATGTGATACTGTCCTTGCAAAATTAACTTTTCAAAGAACTCTGTTCACAGTTTTGTTACTTCCTAGACATGATAAACAGGTTTTGGGAAGGAATAGAATTGATCCATAAATTCCAACCATCCCTTCCCTAAAAGAGATCCAGACAACGGAACTGCAAAATGTACTGTTGTTAATACTTCCACTAACTGCTAGCACTGTAGTTCCCTGCTTAAAAAAACTAATTCCTGGAAAAAGGTGTGATATGCTGAGCTCTGCTTGTATCATGACATAGACTTTTCTGCATAAATTATAGCATTTCAGATACCTGCAGTTATGACACGGTCTAGAATTTAAAACTGATACCTATAAAATGAGAGTTATTGTTTTGAATCAAACTTTATTTGAATAAAGCAATACATTTATCAAACTATTTCCCTGTGGATGGGGAGTTATACTTTTTAATTATTTTATTTAACATTTGTTTACTGGGAAAATCTGACTGGGACAGAGTCCATTTTCAGCAGATGCCTGGGGAGAAATGCTTCAGACAAATGTCTTTGGAATGTGGGAGGAAACTGGAGCACCCAGAGGAAACCCAAACAAATGCAGGGAGGACATACAGACTCTGCAGAGAAGACACCTCAGCCGAGAACTGAACCAAAGAACATCTAGCTGTGAGGTGACAAAGCTAACTGTTACACCACTGTGCTGCCCAACAATACTGTGCAAACAGTTTGCAAAAATATATTATCACATTTATCAATTTATCATTTAATAGAATGGCTGAAAATGTATTTGTTATCCATGAATTTCAGAATGTGCATGAAATGATATTTGTTCATGAAATTGTTAAGGATTGGCCTTGAAAATAGTGAGATGGTTTGATGTATTCCTACATTTGTGGCTTCTTGGTTAATCCAGAAAAGGGGAATGAGCTCAGAAAGAAATATGACTCTGAAAAAGAGAGTGATTTCATGATGAGAAGGATAAGGGATTCCCTACCTTTGTTAAAGTATAGTGGATGATGTTGCAACTCATTAAGTAGTTTATTTAATTGCAACTCATTGATTGTAATCCAGCATTGGAAATTATCACTGACATATATATATATATATATATATATATATATATATATATATATATATATATATATATTTTTTTTTTTTTCAGAATGTATCAGTAATTCAAATTGAGCTTTTCAGTTTTCTCTGATGATATGTAACTACATGTTTAGTATATTTAAATAAAGTGGTTTACTTACAATGTGGTGGAGTAGATGGAATTATCCCCTGTAAAAAATACTTTTTTATCACATTAAAGATTTGACTATGGGCAGGATTCACGAAGGCTTGCACGGAGTGTAAGAGACGTGCAACACTCCATGCAAGCCTCACAATCCAAGAACAGCCCTAAACTCCGTGTAAGAGACCAGCTAAAACGTCTCTTTCACGGACTGGGCGTGGACATGCTAAATACCTCACTTGCAGCTGAAAGGTATGCAAATGAGGTATATTAGCGATCCACGAAGCAGAAACCACTCCGTGTAAGAGACGTTTTAGCTGCAGAAATGTACTCAGTTGACAACTGAGTACGTTTCTGCAAATTCCACAATGGAGCCATGTCAGCTCCAAAAAAAGGGTGCATATGACTCAGGCCGCATGCCAATGGCCAAATATGTGGCCATTGGCAAGATAACCCGATGCAAAGATATTAAAAATATAACTTTATTTTTTCAGCGATCGCCGATGTTTAAACCCAGCGCATCCCTGCGCAAATGGGCTGCGCTGTATAAAACATAAAAATGAAGGTTATAAACCCACAAATGTGGGTTTTATGCAATACATGGAATGACAATGCAGGGACCAGCAGACCAAAAACAACATGGCCACCGTGTAGTGGTTGCTAAGGGTTGAAGCTGAGTCTAAGACCTGTAACTAAGCATTAGAAGGCAATCTCATGTAAATGAGGGTTAGGATACTGAATCTCACAGTCACATAGGAAATGAGCACAGTCTGAGTAGTGTAAGAGATACATAAGGGGGAGGAATAGAGTAGGAGATAGGTGACATCACAGGGGGGAATGGTAGAAAGAAATGCAGCTCATTGGAGGTCAGTGTAACATGACAGATGACAGAAACAGATCATGGAAAGAGGTGTGCCACTAGATAAGTCATGGAAAGTCAAGAAATGGAAGGTGTACACTGTTACTTACACCAAAGTTTCTTGCTGGGAGTGCATGCGCACGTGTGCACGCCATGAAGCACGAGTAGGGCAGTGTGCGCGCGTGTAAGGCAGACTGAGCATGTGGTAGCGTGTTGGGAGATGTTTAACACTGTTTGCGTGGGTGTGCGCGTGTTTTAACGTGAATAAGCAGATTCTGAACCATGTAAGCATGTGTGTGCGCGTGTAAGCCACTGTGAGCATGTTTCTGCTGGTATGCATGCTGCTCCCCCCTGAGGAAACAGAGAGGAAAAAGGAAGCAACAGAATTAATAGGAAGCTAGCAGGGATAACTGCTGAAGCTAGCAGGTGAAAACAATTAGAAGCAGGCAATTACACAGGCAGAATAGTAGCCCAGCCCAGCACTTAAAACTCTGCAAACAATAGTGCAGGATGTTTCTCTGAAGAGACACTGCAAGGCAGGAGTAACCTAATAGAAGTGAAAACTGAAAAGGCTTCACTCAGAGCAGAAATGTTAGGGGCTGCCATAGCTGTCATAATGAGACATAGGCGATTTGCTGAGGGTGGTGACAATGCAGATGGTGCCAGACAACCCACAGTGAGGAGACGGAGAAGAGTGTACAGGCCCAGGGTCACCTACCACGGGTTACATGAGCTGGAGATAGTAGAGCGCTATAGAGTGGACAGAGAGCTCCTGAAGCAAATTGTTGAGCTGTGCAGGCCACGCCTCACACACAGAACCAACAGAGGGGGAACCCATCCCAGTGGAAACCAAGGTATGTGTTGGCCTAAGAATACTAGCAACATGTACCTTCCAGAGACCAACTGGCGATATGATGGGGATATCACAGGCATCAGCCTCCAGGGTACTGCACCAGTTCCTGCATGCCATGTCAGCACATGTCGGTGATCATGTATATTTCCCCAATGCCCGTGAGGTATTGGCCAGCAATATGCGTCTCTTCCAGCAAATAGCGGAATACCCTGAGGTAGTGGGTGCAATAGACTGCACGCACATACGCATCAGAGCACCAGCTGGTGAGCGGGGTAGGGCCTACATTAACCGCAAGGGCTTCCCCTCCATCAACTGCCAGGTCATGTGTGATGCCCAGGGCATAATAATGAATGTGTGTGCTGGCTGCCCTGGGAGTTACCATGATTCCCACATCTGGCATTTGACGCAGCTGTACAAGACATTTGCCAATGGGGACATCCCACATGGACACCTAGTGTGGGATGCAGGTTATGCACTGGAGCCGTGGCTGATGACACCCATCAGAAACGCACACACACCTGAACAGGAACGCCATAATGAGGCACACGCACAAACACATAATGTAATAGAGCGTGTGTTTGGGCTGCTCAAGTCATGGTTCCGTTGTCTGGACACATCTGGTGGAGCCTTGCAGTACACACCAACTACATGTACCCAAATTGTCATGGTATGTGCTATGCTACATAATATGATCTTGCGAAAACAGCTGCAGCAGGACCAGCATAGGGCCGGGCCAAACAGCCCCCCACCATTGCCAAGGCCATCATAGGCAGAGCGTGACTCGGAGGAGGAACAACCTGAGCCTGCCCCAGTAGGCAGAAGGAGGCATGCCCAGTATGCCCTGGCCTTGGCAAAGAGGCAATGAATACCACATACGCTGGCTCAGTAGGAACTCTGGGAATGATACTCCCTCTGACTCACTCAAATAATAACATGGATGCGTAAAATGACATGACCCGCTCACAAACATGTACAGGGAAGTGTAATATGCGCATCCGACAGAGGCAGCCCTGCAGCACCACCTGAGGCATGAATGCCATGTGTTAAGTAATGTAACACCATGTACTATATGCACACCTGAGCACCCTGACTAACATCCATCCCCACCAAGCATGAAGCCAAAAAATGACGATGGGATGATCAAGTGCAATAACTGGCTGAAGTAATGCAGTTAGTCAAAGGGGAGCCAATGTGTTTCAGGCAGGGAAGACATGCAGAGCATGACATGATGCACCACCTGCTAGGGGTGGCGTGCACCCATCATGCCATGCCCCATGGATACTGGCAAAGGCTGTCAGTACCCACAGCATGCCCTGAATAGGTAAGTCTCAAAACACAAACCCACCTTCATAGATTCCACAAGGGATAGGAACCTAGATGTAATGCTACCCAATGCCAGATGTCTAAACAGCAAGATGTGTGCAGTGTAAACACACACAGTATGGAGAATGTAGATACCAGTCCTGTAGTAGAGAACTGGGTCAAGGCTCACATCAGCACCCTAACACTACCAGGTCACACCTCATACTGTGCTGTACAGCTGCAAAACATGGAACAAGCTACAAAAGGAGGGTGACTAGCAATAAATGTCAAGGACAACCACACCCCCATGTTGGTACCACAACAAGAAGCTGCATGGATTAGCCATGGTCAAATACCAATGGCTAAAACCGCCTCCCAGTATATAGCCTGCTGCAGACTACTCTCCTAATACCAGGAACTGCACCTGGCCTATGTCGGAATACATGAATATATCAAGCCCACCAAACCACATTATATTGCTTAACTGAAAATACCCAGACATACACCAGGAGCATTATACTAGCACCAACACAGTAGGAGAAAAGTTCCCAGAATCCATAAACCAAAATTCCCAGGAACAATGTACCACTCCGACAAGAGGGGTAAGCATACTGGATGTGATAATCAGCAACATGTGTACTGGATGGCAAGATGAGAAGTGTACCCCTCACCGGTAAGACCAGACCATAGAGTAATCACACTGGATATACACATCCTGACCCCAGTCCCTGGCCAGAATACCACAGTAAAAAAGATGCGTAAAGCATAGGTTGCAGCCCTCCAAACTGATGTTGAATCCACGAAAGGCCCTGTGCAAGTGCAGAATATGGGACACACCACAGAACATGTTATACAGGCATTCCATGAACACAGCCAGGAATGCTTGGAGTATGCAATCACAAATAACAACAATACACAATGCCATACACGCAGGCAACTGGCATGCTGGACTCCAGCCATTACCAAACCATGCAAGAGAATGAGGAAGCTACCACATGATAGAGCAAACATAAAAAGGGAAGTAATCACTGACCAGTAGTATGGCAATAACATATGTCCACACATACAATCCACTAAGTCCAGCCACATCAAGTAGAATCTGTGCATCCAGAGGCAATGTGACATCAGTCACAAGTACACAGACAACCACAACACCCCCAATAAATACAAATATATGTGATAGATGCAACCATGTATCCAAACCAGAGGTTGAGCTCCACCAACTCAGTATTGTCAAAACTAGTCAGGAGGAGAAGGTAACCACATACACCACAAACCCAGTCCCACATAGACCTACCACAACTGTAAACCAAACACATAAACACAGACAAATATTCCTGGAGGCCTTAATTACAAACACACCTCAACAACAGAAGCCTCCAAAGCAGATCACAAGCAAGCACAACCTTCAAACATAACACATGCAACGAATAGTACGCAAAGCTGGTGTGCCAAACAGTCACAGGCCAGAAGGAGAAACAACATGCCTGATACAGTTGTAATAGGTGTCTGTATAGGCAGACACACTGCTGTCCCACTCACCAGACTGAACAAGGGAAAGGGTAGAGTAAGCTGCCTGTAGGCTGCCACAAAATGCCACATAACACAAGTATGCAGGTCACCTCAAAGCAAGCAGAAATATGATGCACTCAATGTCCATGCTGGTGTGAATTACCTGAGATGTACCTCCCTGGTCAACATGAAAAGAGACATGGATGGTCCCTCTGAGTATGTACCCCAGGCCGGTATGACACTGGCTGTGTGCAGCATCCGACCATCACCAAGAATGATGCCACAGTTCAAACACAGAATGCTCATGTTTAACAGCTGGCACAGTTACAGCTGTCAGTCCAAGAGGGTCAAATGTCTGTCTGCTTGAGATGTCAAGCATGACAAGCCATGCTGCTGTTACAGGGATGGCTTTCTCCTGTTACCCGTGTGCGTCTGGATACTGGATAAGACCTTTGCCACCTCCATAGAGCCGTGTGTAGGCAAGGCCAAAAAGACTTCCCACCACCCTAGAAAACATAAGTGGTAGGAAACATAAGGGTAATGCTGATCAATGCCAGATGTGTAAACTGCAATATGCATGCCCCTGAGGCACTTCACATTATGGAGAACATCGATGTCTGTGCAGTGACAGAAGCCTGCTGCAAGCCTAGTGATAGCACACCAGCACTACTAGGTTATACCACATATCATGTGTTATGGCCCCAACACCTGCACCAAAACATCAAAGGAGGGGGAGTATCCATATGCAGCACAGACACCCATATGGCCAGGTAACTGACAATGCACAAAGCAGTGGAGACCACCCATGTGCACCTAACTGTAGACAAAACTGCTGTACAGTCTGTAGCATGCGAAAAACCACACTCTCACACACAAGAACTCCACCTAGACATCCTGAAGACACTGGACAGTATGAATGTCCCACCAAATACCAGATAAGGTACACACAAATTACCACATAGGTGGCAAACCATTATGTATGCAAGGAGTAATCAGGGACCTAGGGACACAGGTCGACAGTAATCTGTCATGTGACACTCACGATGCCAATGTGGCTAGGAAGATTGTCGATATTGGACACTGTATCATGAAAGGATTCACATCTACATCAACAGAGGTCACTGTGCCGCTGTACTGTTCCCTTATCAGACCCATAATCTAGTCCAATGACTCATATGGGATGTACCGTATGTGACACCTGCAGCGGTTCGGAAGACCTCATAGTTACCCCAAAATATATGTCATATGCTGCCTGGCTGTAGACACCCCAGCTGAATGCAGTCACAGACTGCCTACACAGAGGCATTGTATGACTGTTGTACAAGGCCATGTCCAACACAGGAGTAATGGACATACTCCACCACAGGAAATCAAAGCCATTGGAGCTGTGAGAGTCACAGATGTCAGCCTCAACACATAATGAAATAAGATGTGCTGGAGGGACAGATACATAACCCAAAGGCTCCCCACACCCAGAAACAGGATCCCAATCCATGTTAGGCAGAGCCCCTCACTGACACCCCTCAACAGGAATATTGCCAAGTGGATGGATGATCGTACATGTATTCTGGGGGTCCTCACTGTGTCACGACCAGACAGAGGCAGTGAAGAAATTCATAAATTGCCATAATAGAACATAGCAAGGGGTGGCGAAAGACACACACACACTCTGGCTAGGCTTACTAATGGCCTAGGGTGTATAGCCTAGTATGAACCCATGAACCTATGAAGATACAAAACGTACAGGACATTAAGGATAATCACAAGGCTTACCTAACTGATGGTAGGAACCATGTTGGGCATCCACAGATATGCTCCGAATCACACAGATATTACAAACAACATACCAAACACACACACATATTGCTAACATACAACCTGTCAGGTGCAGTGCAAACAACCCCCCCCCAGAGTGCAAAATACCTATTCCAACAGACTGATGGTCCCCTGACATTGCAGATGCTGAGCTAACAGCCATCATCTGCAAAGCAGAACACACAGCAGCAAAGGTATGTGATAGTGTCCTGGGCTGAGGCCAACATGGACTCCAAGAATAATGGAATGCCAAATCACACTACTGCCCAATGTCAGCCTTACCACAGGATATGTACCCAAAGAGCAGTGTACAACAACAATGGTCCATCACAACAAAGGTGTTGCCTGAATGGGTACTGCAAACTACCAACCCAGGATCCTGACAAGCTTGTTCTGCACAGCTATGGAAAGGATCAGTATGTACCGCAGACAGAAGGCTATTGTGGACCTACTGATACTGGACCCTACACAGTGTGGCTGTCGTAACTGCAGATCCTGCCCCTAAACATGTTTGACCCATTTGAAGCAGTCATTAAGGTCATTGATGAGGGCAATGTGGTCCACACAGCGTAGCTGGACCGTGCACATGCTTCTAGACAATACTGTACCAGTTCAGTATGGATATGTTCACCAGCTTAAATATATACCCCTTTGTCAGTAGAGGCGTTGCAAACCAGACCAAGGCCAGAACTGATATGGTCAGACATGCCGCATCCATGTCAGACTACAAAGAAGATATGAGTGGCATCCCACAAGGTCTGGTCTTGCCCCCCCCCGTTCTGTATATATGTCCCATAGGTATAGGCCAACATGGAAGGACTGTGACTGAACATGTATGCAGAGGAGTACAAACAGTCCACCATATCCGACCCCCAGCTGACACAAGCAACCCACAAAAGGGCCACCTACAAACAGACAACTGGATCCATAGCCATGTCAGCAAGCTAATTGCAGAACTGTGTATAGACAACCACCGTGGATATACAGTAAGTGCCCACAAATAACCACACAGGTGTTAACCCATGACGTACCTAACATGTAATGTGAGACCTGGGTACAAAAGGTGATAGATATCCTGCATTGGACAAACATGTGGCTGTAGTGTTTGCAGAAACATATACTATATACCCACCCAAACATGAAGGTTGGCAGATGTAGATAAGGGGAACTCACTGCGGCTCTGCAGTCATCCTCCATCAGCGTCACAAGTGACTACAATAGCCCCTGTGGGATATACCGCAGCAGACACCTCCATCAACTGTAAAGTCCACAACAGTACCCCACCAGGAGTAGCAAAGAGCATGAAGAGATGCCATGTGTTGCCTGAGTAAACAAACTGCAGCCCCACACACCGCCATACTGCCCAGCTACAGGCAAGCTGTGCCTGATGTATGAAGCCATGTCCAACCTGGAATGAATGAACATGTTGCACCTTGTACAATCTGAATGGCAGTGAGCTATGCACATGAGAGACCTGAACCCCAGCACTGACATACATAGGACAAGCTGTACAGAATGATCCATAACACAGAAGGCACCCCCACTCTTCAGTAAACTCCTGGTACAGGTCAGCCAGAAAGTCACATATCGACATCCCTCAAGAGGAATCCTGATGAGTGGATGGGAGATGGTAGGCTAACCCTGGGTATCACTGTTATGTCAGAGGTAGACGGAAGCACAGTATACTAACCATGACATATGTCATGGAAAACCTCAGTTACAATGTGTGTCGAAGGACAAACACACCCTGTGACTAGCATCAGAAATGGCCTAGGGAACATTGCTAGTGTTTGCCAATGTCCACCCATGTTGTGGAATACACTAGCAATGTTGGACGAGCCTGGTGTAGGTATTCCATATCTGAACATAATGCAACATGGTCATATGTGCATAACTGGCCCCTACACAGTCTGTTGTGCTCACTATGAAGATGTCAAGCAGTCATAGGACTAAAGCCCAGGATACTGTCCACCACAGTGAAAGTACTGAACCAGTACACTATACGGTACTACAGTGTTAGGTCATTATGAAAGTATGTTGAGAACTGTCTGCAAAGTATCCCATGCAATCCCTGCAGGCACAGTATAATCCCTGTTGTGGCAGACATGAAGCAGTTGGCCAGTTAGTACACAACATGACACCCAACACACAACCATAAATGTGAGTTGTTGTTGAAGTTCACACACACCCAAATATGTGGTGGACTTCAGAGTGAAACATATGGAAAGCTCACACTGGGCATGCTCGCACACTTTGATAAATGAGGCATATGTCAGACAACATGGCATGGAAAGGCTGAACTGGGCATGCTCACACACTTAGGCCATATCTCCATTTAGCAGTTGGCCACACATATCTGGTATTTGTACATGTCAGTCCAGGAACCAACCACAACACAGCAATCTGCCCAGTGCACACAGTAAATGACTACAGAGACATAAGTGATATAGTGGATCGCCATCATATGCAAACATCTTCCACAGATACACAAGTTGGTCATAGGAACAGGGAATGCTATGGCAATAAAGACCTGCAAACAGTAGAACAGCACAACAAATATTGTGCATCCGACAATTGAACATATGGGTGTAAAGGTCAATACTAGGCTTGTTGCCCTAGTGTGCATATCTGACCCTGACGTAGGTGGCTGCAAATGCATATATATGCTATCCCCCACCTGACAGGTAGTACTACAAATATATACCTCTGTAGAAATAAAGATGTCAGCACCCTATAAATAATGCAGGTGCAGAACAGATGCTTTGTAATTCGGATAATGCGCTCTGCTAATGCGTCTCTCTCAAGTGTCATAATATAGTTAGGTAGGGGTTTGAATCCTGCAAATGCTCTGTGTGTGTGTATGTGAGTGGGGTTTGTGTGTGAGAGGGGAATGTCCCTTTTGCCAACTAGGATAACACACTACAGGATTACACATTCCCCTTTCTAAACACTGATGATGTCAGCACCCTACAAGTGCAGCAGTAGAAAAGAATCCTCCCAGTAATGTGAATAGCGCGCTCTGCTGATGCATCCGACTCGAGTGTTATAACATAGTTAGGTAGTGGTTTGAATCCTACAAATGGCAAGTGTGTGTGTTTGGATGAGGGGGTTAGTGTGTGTGCAATTTTGTGTGAAGGAAATGTCCCTTTTGCAACTGGGAGAACACACTACAGGATGCACATTCCCCTTTCTAAACACAGATGATGTCAGCACCCTATAAGTACAGCAGGAGAAGGGAAGCCTTCCAGTAATGCAAATAACACACTCTGCTAATGCATCTGACTCGAGTGTCATAACATAGTTCAGTAGTGGTTTGAATCCTGCAAATGCTCAGTGTGTGTGTTTGAATGAGGAGGATTACTGTGTGTGCAATTTTGTGTGAGGGAAATGCCCCTTTTGGAAACTGGGAGAACACACTGCAGGATGCACATTCCCTTTTCTAAACACAGATTATGTCAGCACCCTATACGTACAGCAGGAGAAAAGAAGCCTACGAGTAATGTGAATAGCGCACTCCACTAATGCGTACGTTTTGAGTGTCATAACATAGTTAGGTAGGGGTTTAAATCCTGCAAATGCTCAGTGTGTGTGGAGAAAGCTAGTGTGTGTGTGCAAGTCTGTATGAAAGAAATATCCCTTTTGGCAACTAGGAGAACACACGACAGGACGCACATTCCCCTTTCTAAACACTGATGATGTCAGCACCCTATAAGTACAGCAGGAGAAGTGAAACCTCCCAGTAATTCAAATAGCGCACTCTGCTAATGCGTCTCTCCCGAGTGTCATAATATAGTTAGATAGGAGTTTAAAGCCTGTAAATGGCATGTGTGTGCGTTTGGATGTGGGAATTCTGTGTGTGTGCAATTCTGTAAGAAAAACATCTGCTTTTTTGAAATCAGGGCATCACACTACATGATGCACATTACCCTTTCCAAACAGTTATGATGACAGCACCCTATACATACAGCTGGAGAAGAGACATCTGCCAGTATTCAGAATAGCGCAACCTGCTGCAGCGTCGCTCTCAAGTGCCATAACATATTTAGGTAGGGGTGTGAAACCTGCAAGTTTGTGTGTGTGCATTTCCGTATAAAAAACATGTTAGTTTTGGCAATCAGGAGATCACACTACCTGATGCACATTACCCTTTCAAAATACTGATGATGTCAGCACCGTATAAGTACAGCCAGAGAAGAGGAACTATCTAGTAATCCGAATAGTGCGCTTTGCTAATGCGTCTCTCTCACATGTTGTGACTTAGGTAGGAGTATGAATCCTGCAAATGGCAAGAGTGTGTGTGGGGGTAGTAGGATGTGTGTAAATGCAAGTGTGAGAGAACAGATCCTTTTGGCAAATACTACAATGCACCAAATGCTGCATATTCCCCCAGTAAACACAGGGGATGTCACCACACTATCAGCACAACCAAACAGGGCTAGCTGGCTAGTAATGCCAATAGTGCGCTCTGCTACTGTGTCTATTACCATTGTCAGAGTACAGATAGGTATGTTTTGGTAACCCACAACTGCCACGTGTGGTTGTGTCACACATTATGACCTTGTGTGGGTCTTTGTACATAACAATGCATGCCATTGCCTAAACCAGCAATGGCATTGCACACATGATGTATGTGTGTGACACATACACATAAATACTTGTGACCTGCAGTAGTTACCATGTCTGACACATGCCTCGAGTGGATAAATGGTATTAGCAATGTATACCAATATGACTGTGTCTTACTGTGCAGGGGCCACACATGGTATGTGTCTATACAGTGTGGGTGTATATGGTAAAATACCTACAGCAGGGGATACACATCTGGTCTGACCCATATAGTGTACATGTAGTTGATGTACAGGTGCTGCATGTTCCCACCTGTTGTGGTAGTGGTAACATGTCATTCCACTGCAATTCAGTGACCACATGCTGTGAACCCTTCAACTAGTGTGTTGTAGCTACAGTAATGCTCACGCACAATGTTTGGCTGGATGCAGTCCAGCCATATAAAGACAGTTCTTGAGACTGTCATATTGCCAGTGTTGTTATGGAGGATAGGTGGTCTTCCTGTGTATGGGAGGGTTGTGTGTGCCAGGCTATGAACCAGATGGCAGTCCAACACACTGTTAGCTGCACATGATTAGGCCCTGATGCTTTGTGCTGTGCCAACAACTTGGAGGTGTGTGTATCTGTGGTGCCTTGGGATACCACCCCCCTGTCCATGTGTGTTACATGTGTAGGGGACGACAGGCATGGTATGGGGCATAACCTGTCAGTGATGGGTAACACCTGTGAACCATGAATCAGGACTCTGGTACTGCACAGACGTTGCAGTTCACCGTGCTGAGGACAGTGTCCGGTGCATGCATCTTGCGGTGTACACTGCTGTTGTTGTGTAGCAGCACTGTTAGTGTCCTAACCTGTGTGATACCCACGGAGGTGGCTATGTAAACCGTGTCCTGCAGCATAAGGCAGTATGTGTGCATCAAGGAGCTTTGCCAATATACATCGGGCCATGGGTGTCACGTGCAAGATGACCCTTGCACATCATTGTGGCTTCCCTAACATGTAAGCACACGTTGACAGCCAGCGGATACCCTATGAATGACATTGGAGACTGAGCATAATGTAGACATACAACACCCTTCCCACATATAGTGGTAGCATACCTGGTGAGGGTATGTTGGCAACCAAGAACAGGCTCATACTAGCCTGTGCCACATGCTGAGAGATCCATTATATGTTCCCTATCATGTAGTCCAGGGAGGTATGTCTCAGGTCAGCCATACTGGCATGGTCAATGAGTGAGTCATATGTGTCCATGCCTCTGACTGACCTGTATGCATATGTTCTGTGGTGGACCATAGTGCCCCTGAGGCATATCACTTTGACCTTCACCAGATACAGCCTGTTGAGCGGGACCCCAGTGCAGCACCCAAGACAGGTACCTGACATGTCTGTAGCAGGTGTGTTGTGTAGCCCTACAGGCTGTGAGTGTGTGGCACACAGGATGTGTGTGCCATGTGTGGCATGTGCTCTGTTCCGACGGAACATATGCCTGTGTGCCAGCTGCGGAGGTGTGTGATGCTCAGGCAGGATGCTATTCTGCAACCCCACGTATGCCCCAGTGTGTTCAGCATGCTGTCAGTGTGTATCAATGTCTGACTTGTATTGTAGTCACTGTAATATTTTTTATTTATTTATTTATTTATCTTACATTTGTTGACCGGGATAGTCCGACTGGATGCATGTTCATTTTCAGCAGAGGCCCGGGGAGAAAAGCTCCAAGGGTAAGCAGATACAGCATTACATAATACCAGCATTACATATTACAAACAGATTATTTACAGAGATTACATAAGTAAGCAAGTTAAACATGTTCCACAGGTTAAAGTTAGTCCTGAGCACAAGTCAGGATTAAATTAAATTACACAGTAAACTGGTTAACATATTTTACACATTCAAGTTAGCCAGGCTTGATACATTGACATAGCCAGTTAAGTGACAAATGTTGTTTGAGTCTAGTGTTAAATAGACCTAAGGTGGAAAGTAAGGTAATATCAGCTGGAAGTGAGTTCCAAGATCTACTTACAGAGTTTGTAAAGAGAGAATCACTGGCTGTGTTATTAATTTTGCTAGTCTGAATTTGTAGTTTGCTAGAGGATCGAAGCGGTCTAGGATTTTTATAGGGGGTGATAATATTTGAAGTGCAGGAGTATTGTCCGGATTATAGAGGATTTTATAGCCATAACCAGTTGGTTATACTGCATTAGGCTAGGTAGTTCAAGCCAACCGAGCTGATTTAGATTGATGCAATGATGTGTCCTAAAAGGCAGCCCAGTGGCAAACCTGGCAATGTGGTTGTTGCAAATTGAGTGTTTGTTAAGGACAGTCTTGTTCATATTCGAGAGTAGAGGGGATGCATACAGAAGGGTTGAAAGAAGGTGTGAGCGAGCTATGGCAATTTTAGCTGGAGGGGTTAGGAAGGCTTTTATTCTGTAAAGTGACCCTAGTTTTTTATTGATGGTTTTGATAGTTTGGTTAACATGCAGGTCACATTTGAGATTATTGTCTATGATGACACCTAATAGTTTAGTAGATGGGTCAGGGGAGATTATTGTGCCATCATTTGATTTTATGGTAAAGGTGAAAGTGGTAGACCTACGTGTTGGTGAAATAACAGCAGTTTAGTTTTTTTGGGATTTAGGATCAGATGATGTTCAGAAAGCCAGTTCTCTATTGTATTAAAGGTGGTCTGGGTAGCTGACCATAACTCTATTGGAGATGTGGCTGAGCAAATCAGAGTAGAGTCATCAGCATATTGGATACAGCTGACATTTGGGATGACAGTATAAAGGTCGTTAATGAAGATGGAGAACAGCAAGGGCCCTAGTATAGAGCCTTGTGGTACTCTGAGGGTGTTAGGTAGAAGATTAGAGAGTTTGTTCTGCCAGAGGCCAGCCTGCTGTCGACCATGCAGCTAGGATTGAAACCATTGGAAGGCTCCAGTATCTAGACAGAATGTTGGTGATCAACCATATCGTATGCCTTGGAAAGATCCAAAAAGAGGGCTGAAGATATATAATTATTGTTGCAAGTATGGTTTATGGTGTTAGTAAAGGCTAGGAGGCCTGAAATAGTGCTGTGATGAGGACAGAAGCCATGCTGAGTGTCTGCCATAAGGCGATTTTGGATTAGGTGGTGCATGAAATGTCTATGAATAAAGTTTCCATAATCTTTGCAAGTGGAGAGTGTATAGCTATTAGCCTATAATTGGAGAATTCAGTAGAGCTGCCTACTTTGTGAAGTGAGATTACATAGGATATTTTCCAGATGGTGGGAAATTTTGATTCTACCATGGTTCGTTTGATTAGTTTTGAGACGGGGTAAGCAATAGCATCAGCTGATTTTTGTAGGTACTCAGCAGTGAGTTGATCAGCAGAAAGTGTAGTGGGTTTTACTTTTTCAATCAAGGTACGGAAAAGTGAAGTGGTGACTGTTTGGAAGCTGAACGCAAGTAGGTTTCTAGGGGTGCTACTTTCAGGACAAGGGGAGCTAGGAGGTAGATGGCTAGCTAGGGCTTGAAATGTCTCAGTAAAGAATTGGTCAAAACTATCAGAAACATCTTCAGGGGTTTTATCAATAGTAGCAGCAGGGATTGGGGTTGAAGTTTGTCCAGGATGTAGTATATATGACATGCCACCTGACAGGGTATGGCATTACTGGGTTCAGACAGCTCAGTTCCCAGATTGGCTGTGTGGTGGCATCCCACACATGTGTTGTACATTCCTGGCCAAGGGTGATGGCTGACTGCATACATGTGGCAGCTGTGACATTGCCACATGACTCACATAAACCACAACTGGACCATACAGGTGATTCACAGGTTACCTTTGCACATGCTACCCTAGTAGTTTGATTGCCATGGTGAGTACCAACACATAGGGCCAATGGGGAACAACATACTGAAGGTGTGTATGTGTGGGTGTACTGCTACTGTTTCATAGCACTGGCATATATGACTGCACATGTGGGTAAATGCCAAGTAAGACATGTGCAATGTGTCATAGGCAATGTACATGCGTACAGGACAGACAGTGACATTCTGTCATGTGTAAAGTTGAAATACATATCGTACGCTATGCAGATGTCACTAGGGGTCTACAGAAGCACTGTAACTCTGCATTGCAGGTGTAAGCAGTGTTCCAGGGAACCCCAAGCGAACATGCATGCAAACAAAGCTACAGTAAGCAGGGTTGGAAGTAGTGCATTGTACAACAAAGAAGGGGTAACAATAACAGTAAGTAACAATGCAAATATGTAGGCACTATCAACATGTACCCAGGAATACACAGTGCAGTTGCCCATGGTAGAACTGATATTATGTCATAGTTATTTGTGATTTGGATTACATTGGTACTGCACACATATCTACATGCGCAAACATCCACATTGCATAGTCGTTGTGGGCAACTTGACACCATTACTGTACATGTCCACCATTGCATATCACTACTTGCGTTAGCTTCCCCCCTGTGCTACCCATGTATGCGGCTATCTGTTGACATCCTTACCACTGGCATGCAATTATGTGCAGCTGTTACACTTTGATATGTACTACGGGTGCAGATAACAATTCAGGACATTCATACAGTTACTGCATCAGGCATGCTGGGATATACACACAGTCATAGCAGCACACTGTACTGTTACCAACATGATACTACTAATACACTTCTATGTAGTCACCCTGTGCATCAGCAATGTGTTTACCTGTTCCCGCAATGATGTTGGAGATTGCAGGTGGTGGCACAGTGTCATCATATGCACAGGGTGTGAATTAGGTATGCCTGGGTCAGCCACTGATACCTCCAATTGACATGTGTATGTATGTGTGTTGGTGAGGGGCAGCAGTACAGGGTGGGGCAGTGTTGGTGCAGTGTGTGCATGTATGTGGTCACCCTAGGTGTTAACATTTCGCATGTGTGTAAGCACACACACAGTTCCACCTCATGGCTGCCATATACAGGGGTTTGTGGACAGCCACAGACTGCACCTGGCAGGTCATACAGATCAGTTTCTGTGGGCACGGACACGGTACCTGTGACTGGCAGGGGTGCTACGGACCGTATCCAGTACTAAACCAGACTGGGTACTGTCTTCAGAAGTGGGAATGTGTTGACTGGACACAGGTCCCTGTTGGGACTGTCCAGAGCCACGTGCATGTGGTCTCCTGGGGCGTTCCGATGACAGCACAGACCCAGCATTGCTGGGGCTGCTACTGGCACTATGGGGGCGTGTGCGGGCCTGTTGTCGTCCGCGCCGACTGCCAGCTGCTGCTGTTGCTGGCATACGGCCACGTCGATGCCGCAAACGCCCACCATTGCCCTGGCTCAAGGACATTTGGTTGTGGAACTGCTGTAATATGTCCCCACAACATCTGTCTATGACATCGGTGAAATTACAGATAGCATCCGCGATGTCACGCATACTGTCAGTCATGGCTGTGCGGCATGCTCTCAGCTCCCTCAGACCCTGTCTGGTGTACCTTTCCATACGCATCTGTGCCTGCATGACAGTCCAAAACATAGCTGAGGTTGACAGTCCTCTTTGGGCACATCGGCCAGAGGCAGTATGCCCACAGATGCTCCCACGAGAACCCATGGGCAACTGTCTGTGTGGTACCATTGCAGGACCCTGCCCATGGCTGCTGTGTGGGGACGCATGTGCCACAGGTACCACATTACCCTGGTCTATGCCCACTGTATCCTGTCCATCACCTATGGACAATGGTGACAAAGGATGTACTTGCAGGATGACTGTGCGCAATGATGGGGTTGACAGCTGTGTACTGTCAATTGGCTGACCAATGGCAGACCCTGACACACCTTCCTGTACCATTACACAAATATCATCATTACCAGTACCTGTGGCACAAGATTCAGGTTCCCTGCTGCAGGACACCAGAGCAGCACCAGAACCTATGGGAGGAAGACAGGAAACACAGTTTACAGTCTCCAGACATTGTTACCAGTGATGCACTTTTGCACACATGCACACATGCACACATGCACACATGGGCACATGCACACATGCACACATGGACACAGGCACACATGCACACATGGACACAGGCACACATGCAGACATGCACACGTGGACACATGCACACAGGCACACATGCACACAGGCACACAGGCACACATGCACACATGCACACGTGGACACATGCACACATGCACACATGGACACATGCACACATGGACACATGCACACATGCACACGTGGACACATGCACACATGCACACATGGACACAGGCACACATGCACACGTGGGCACAGGCACACATGCACACATGCACATGTGGACACAGGCACACATGCACACATGCACACATGGGCACAGGCACACCTGCAAACATGCACACATGCACACTCCGCAGTATACCCACAGATCACCACTGAGTTACACTAGTGTTACTAGCACTATCAGGACTATTGTAGGCATTGTTAAACACACTCACCAGCATGGATGGCCTGCCTTGCTGTAACCCTGGAGGGACCTGCAGAAATGATGAGATTAATGTTAGTGGGCACAACTGTGCCATTGATATTGCATATGATACAGTGCAGTAGTACACCAGTTGCCTTTCACACGTCAGCTGCTGATATTGCCAGTATCACATATGCACAATTACATACTATGATGACAGATACATACCACGGGCACACCTTACACATGCATAAACTAACAGTGTACAGAACAGTCAAGTGTACATATGGCATATTACCTGCATGCTCCATGTCGTGCTGCTGTGTGGATCCATCGTCCATCATGATGCAGGTGTACTGCTGTTGCTGTTCTGGGGCTGGAGCCACAACACTTAGGAGTAGCCCCTCCAGTCTGGTGAGGGGGGGATGTGTGGCCACCCCACCTCCTGTGGCAACCTGTTGCCTGTGGATATCTGATGCACGCTGACGGGCACTTCTGATTAAATCACTGCAGTGATGTTGTACCTGCTCATATGTCCTATTATGCGTGCCAATATCATTTACCCTACGGACAAGGTCTTGCCACAGTGCAGCCCTCTCCTGCTGATTCTGACTGGTGCGGGAAAACAGGATGTCATACTCCCGCACCAGGCTCTGGTGTATCTCCTCATCTTCCGCTGCAGAGTAGGCGGGATTACATTGATGCGCCATCTCCCTGGAAGAGAACACAAACAGGATATCAGCAGACTATGTCAGCAATATATGGCACACATACTATACATGATACTCATGTGTAGTGATATACTACTACTCCCATATGTTGCATATGTGTGTGTCATGGTGGATACACAGGTACATGGCCAGATATCAGTGCTCAGCCAACACCTGTGCAACAATACCTGCCACATTCCACACAACATAGTAGCATGCCCCATCGGTCAGCACACACTGACAGGTCCAATGCACAACCTCACTCTGGGGGTTCATCCCAAGGTACTGTATGTGGGATGCCATCCACTAGTGTGATGTGGACACAAGTTACTCGGCCTGGTTATACATATCCCACCACCACCACCAGCACAGTAGACTACTTTGATATGTATGTGATTAGACAGTTATTCACTTGTTAGGACTGAGATGGTATCCATGCAGCACACTGGGCCAGTGGAAGCCACAACCCACACTGCTGACCCCTTTGCAAATGCTTACCACGGACATGCCACAGATTGCATGGAACTTGCACACACATTTCTAACCCAGACCTTATGCACAAAGGTTAGGCATCCTGTCCGGTGGACCCCAGACAGAGGCAGATTGTATAACAATAGCAAGAGGCTACTGCAGGACAGAGCAGATTCACATTAAGGGAAGGCATCTGTGGTCAGCACTGGTACTACGCTACGGTCCCTCATAACAATGGCCAGGGCCTACTCTGGGAGGGAAATGGCCACAAACACTATGGATAACCACAAGGCCTTCTTCAGTTATGTTACACATATGGACCAAATGCCTCAGATATGCTCTGTGTTAATACACACCTACTTAACATTCACCAAACACACAGATATTGGCAACATTCTTGCAGACAGGTTCGGTGCACGTATCCCCTCCTCCTTCTCCCCCACCAGTTGAAATAGTTATCACAGCTGTATATAACCTCCCTATCATCTCACATGTCCAGGTGAGGGCCACCCTCAGCAAAGCAGAACACAAAGCATCACTGTGACCTCATGGTATCCCTGGATGTGTGCTACCTGTACTTCAAGAGGACATACAACCGCATATAACACTGATAATTTATCTTGGCCGTACTACAGGATATGTACTTGGACAGTGGCATACAGTGACAGTGGTCCCACACCACTAAGGGGGCACCTCGACTGACCCTGGGAACTACCACATCATATGCATAACCGGCTTGGTCTGCTAAGCTATGGAATTATGCAGTATGGGATGCATATGCAGTGATATCGGGTACCTGCAGACACTTTTTCCCAGCCAGTGTGCCTTTGTGATGGGCTGATCCTGCCTTTTGAACCTGGCTGACCTTTCGAAGCAGTCACTACAGCCATTGCTGAGGGCAATGCACAGACAACTGCTGCCAGGATCATGGCCTAACACTGATTGACATGTAATGTATAGTCATCCCCTTTTGGTGGAACTGCGTACACACGACATATCACATGGACATACCTATAGATACAGACCTATGACACATTTGGAGGTTCACAGTGTGCACCCTATTAACCTGCTACTTTGCATTAAGGTTCACAGTATGCACACTATTAACCTGCTACTTTGCATTACCTGTGTTTGTCGCAGCTGGTTGCATTACCACTGCTTCTGATTCCTGCTGCTACTGTCACTGCTGACAGCTTAGAGTCACAGTGTGTAGCGTGTTTTTTTTTTTCTCTCTCTCTCTCTCAGTTTGTCTCTCTCCCTCTGTCGGCTTCCAGACAGTGCAATGAATGTATTGCATGTGTGGACTGTTAGTACAGGATGCTTTTGTAGGTATCTGCATAGGTCCATATGATGGCCTCTGCACCAATTGTGAGCCAGCATTTGCTAATTGCATACAGCCAGTTGTGTACTGATTGCAGTTCTCACTGTGATTTCAGGTCAGTGCTATAAAAGGGTATGTGATATAGGCATTGCCCTTTCAGATTGTAAGGGTGGGGACCATGCTGGTATGCTGTGGACACTGTTCTGTGAGTATAAAGGTTAGTATCTCTCTCATGATTCGGGCTGTGTTGTAGATTCACATTTCTCCATTCCTCTCTCCTGTTCCCTGTAGTAAGTGTGTATGCACAATGACACCTACAACTATATATAGATATATATTTATATATATATATATATATATATATATATATATATATATATATAGATATAGATATATGTATATATACATACATTTATATATGTACATTAACTGACATTATTACCAACAAGCTACCAACTAGCATGGCTGTTTCTGATCAAACACTACTATTATGGGAATCCAGTAGTTTTGACAGTAATTCTACATGACATGCTTTGGGTACTACACATCCTAAATTCCCTTTACATTCATCCCTACTATTACATGTTATATTTATTTTAGCACAATGTTCTTGTATAAGAGTCATGGCTTAGTGGTAGGTCATACATACTACTGTTTACAAAGTCCTGGGTTTGGGACTGACAGTGGGATTTTAATTTGCTTTTGAACTGAGTACAGGACCTGTCAATTAAAGTGACTAAGGCACTTTTAAGCAGTTGTAACCGGGTTAGCGCTGGTTTGTGTGGAGCTCACGCATGCACACTGGCGTTTATCTCCACGCACACCCGCTTAAACATGCTTACTCTTGCGCACACCCCCACTATTTTCTTTGAAAGAAATGAAAATGTGGAGACAGGAAAGTGGTGAAAAAGGGGTCACAAAGAGGGTAAGACAGTAGGGAAACAAGCTTGGGATTTGCAGGAGGGATGTAGGTAAGGCCCATAGATGCCCAGTTCTTCATCAGCAACAGCTGTGCATATGTATGGAATTTGGTGTGACATTTGAAACCTTCCACCCCTGAGAGAGGTGTCAGGACAACAATAATATTTGTTGTACAGCCAATTGTAATTGATAGTTTCCATGTCCAGCAGACATGTGTGCGGAATGGGCAGCTATGTATGGGGCGTAATTTTTTTGTGGGTACGGAGTGCACTTTTTTTTTTTTTCCAGGTGAGAGTGGTATGTCAGGTGAAGGAAGTCGGTACAGCTGGGGAGGTAGGTTGGGTAGGTAAACAGACAAGACAAACAAGATGCATACAGGGGCGGTGTATGACACGTGTGGGAGGGTTACACAATTGACGGGGACGGAGGTTTGGATATCCAGAGCCCATGAGCCCACAGATGGCAACAGTGGAACTGATATCCTCACCCATAGGCAGTTGCCACTGTTCCTTCACTGCCCAGGATGGGGCTGTGCTGGGGGCTGTGTAGGCCGGGCAACAGGCATGCCCATAAGTTGTGCCACCCATGCCTCAAGCTGGCATAGAGGCTCGAGAACAGAGTCCTGAATCTCCCTACACACCACAGTCCGGACGCTACGGAGGGTGAGTGGTGGTTCTCCTCCGGCCACACTTGCAGAGGGGGGCGGGCCCCATCCCCTTCAGTGCTTCCACCCACAGATGGCACAGGGCAACCGGAGGAGGGTCCAGACTGGGCACTAGTGCCAGGTACACTCGCCAGCTGAGGTGGGAGAGGTGGGTCCGCTGGAACCCGCCTTCCCTGTCATCCTATGTTTTGCATTATGTCATGACAGTTTGGGTTAGTGACATATAATACCATTCACAATTAGTTGTAACAGCATGCATTAGTATTCCCATTAACCAAACACCCAGATGTTCACACCATTGAACAGCGAGCATAACACATGCATAATTTGAACAGCAATACACAGTCCAACAACATGCAGGGTTGATTGATGGCAACAGGCCATCAGGTTTGGATGTATGAACAGGGCAGATGCATCAACGGACATGCAAATATATATGACCCAACAGGACAAACGTCCAGGGGTGTTAATTGTGATTGCACATACCATTTTCACGTGGAATGGGTTATATGTGGTTATAGGGTGGGGTGAAGAAAATAATATTAACACCTTCAAATACCAATACATATGTTGTACATTTCTAATAGCTGCACATATATACACACTACTGTTCTAACTACAGTTTCCTATATGATAACTATTTCAACTTGGTGATAGGACTGTTACTGCAACATCAATATACATTTTATTGTTCTTTATACACATTCATATCTAGCTTTGTTCAGCTACATCATCCTGCTACATTTGCTTTATATAGCTGTAGACAAGTGTGGATGTTTGGTATATCAGACAATCATACTATCTGCATATTGCAGACTGAGAGCAACATATCCAGATTTTGGGATACACATTCCAGATGCAGCAACACTTTGAACAGATTTCACTGTTTGGTTTGGATTCTCACATGCATTTCATTCTGTACTGACTGCAGTATACTTTATTCAGGGGTTATTACTACTGTATTGCTGGATTCATGACACTTTCTCACACTCTCTCACTTGTTTTCATTTTACTATTCAGGATGGTACTTACTTCTAGGCTTTATTGACATGTTTTACCTGTAGTTATTACAATCCTTTCCAGCAGTCTCACTTCTGTCATGTTTCAGTATTTCAACAGGGATATATTTCACACATGTGATTTCATCATCTTCTGCAGCTATACTTTTCAGCCTGCTGCAGGTTGTGTACTATTTTCTTACAGGTAGGGCATTTGTATTTCAGAATTTATGTCAGACATTTTCATTTTTCTGTTTGGTTTACAGGCTGCAACACACTTTTGTAATCAAGCAATACTTGCAAACACTTTCACACTGTTACTTGCACATTTTATTCCTTAGTGACTACACTGCACTCTTTTGCTGACTGTCATACTTTTATATTTCTTTACAATTACTGGTAGTGGATTACTGACCTGCCTGGTGGCACAACCGCACCAGCCTATCGCCATAGGCTCTGCGGTTCGCAGAACGGACACCTGCAGCTGTAATATAAATGAAGTAATATTGGAATACACATCTCCATAATATCAGCTAGTTTAATTTCTTACATACATAATTAAATGTAACTTACTCAGTAGTGGGGCGTTGGGCATTTGCCGGGCCTCCTGGATCCAAAGGTTCAATTGGTCCTGCTTGCGTCTCTTCAGGTCCGCATGGTAGTGATGGACCTGATCACCAGTCCTTGGAATCCCTGTGGCAGTGGCGAGATCATGAGCCAACCGGTCCCACGCTTCAGCCCTGTATGCTCCCCAGAGGACCTGGCGCTGCATGAGTTGGGCCTCATGACTGTGGACTAGGAGCCAGACCATGTACCTGGACTTCTCAACGCCCCACCTCTGTGCTCGAAAGGAACTACCCTCTCATACTCCTGTCATTCTGCCTGCAGTTCAGTTCTACAATCGTTTATGCTGTGTATTCCCACCTATGGGGCTTATATAGTCCGTTTTTTCCACACATATCTGTGATTGGCCATTTTGGAATTGTATCAACTTCAGTAAACCTGCATTTTCATGCTCCGGTTTGTATTCATTCCTATATATTAGCTATTATTGCATTCATATATACTGCTGTCATGGCTTAGTGGTTCAGTACCTTGACTAGGGTGTATCGTGTCCTGGGTTCGAACCTCGCCACTACTTTTTATTTTTTATGACTGTCTAGACAAGCTGAGGGGTGTGTCTGTGTAAAGGCAGTTTTGATATGGCTTGCTCAACGTTGCCCGTTGGTTAGCTTGTTTGCGTGGTGCGCAGCTCTGCGCAAACGGGGTACGCTGGTTTAAGCCTCATTTGGCTATCAGCACGCATATTACACTCAACTCAGTTAGGGGCACATAGATTTAGCATGTTAAACCACTACTCAGCTACGGGCACTCATTTTGCACCAGTTAAACCACTGCTCACCTACGGGCAGGTGCACTCAACCTGTTAATCTGTAGCTCAGCTATGGGCACATCTGGCATTTTTTATTGTTTTGTTACCTCACATTTCTTCAATATAAATGAGCTATTTTATTACATTTTACATAAAATGTGATTTAATGTGTACATATTTGTCAGGGACTTGTTTCGTGCTTATTTTGCTAAAAATAAAAATTGGTGTTGTGGGGGCTCGAACCATGAATGACTGCTCTTCAGCCAACATCTCTACTGCTACGCTATTGCTTCTTGACTTACTCTGCATATTTAGTTCTTATATGCTTTCCCACTGACTGCTAACTGTGGCTGCGCTACGGGCACGCCAGTGCAAATGAGCGCACTCACGGTTAAACATCTCTACAATTTAAAAAAAAAAATGTGATGTTCATTTGTACATTTTATGTTCGCAGTCTGTGGGGACATGTGTTGTATTGTGTTTATTCACATTTCCATGGACTCTGGTGTGGGTGTTTACTTTGGGCACTTTTACTCTTCTGGGGGCGTGTCCGTTTACAGGGCTTGGCCTATGGACACGCCCCCTACTGTCTTACACGGACCATGTTAGCCTTAGGTGTGATTCAGCATGCTCTCATGAATATGCAGAGCATGCTGACATCACACCGTTTAACTGCAGCCTCCGTATATGAGTTATAACTCTTACACGGAGGCTTCGTGAATCCTGCCCTATGTTATTTCATCTAGTCAAAGGCTTATATGGATGTTTCTTGAAAGTTCACAGCAGAATTAAGGGATACGTTTTCAGTCTTATCTCTGCAGTATACCAATTTATTTCACAACTGATGTCTGAAAAGCTGAATTTGCTGCATTCCATTCCAGTCTCAACAAAACACCATTGAATGTTCTAGTAAAGATAAAGCATCTACAGTTCCATTTTGATGCATGGATTGCCACTGAATTCAATTAGCTCTTTCGGGCTGTCATCCCTATGTCATGTAATATTCTACATTACTTCAAAACTGATATTTGATTAGGCTTCTCTCTGCAAGGGAAGTGACAAAGTGGTTGAACAGTTTCACTTATAAATTTCCTGATTTCTCCACACATATCTTTTACAAGCTGAACAACTTGAGTAACTAATGCCTCTAGATTATTTGCTGTAACAAAAAAAGACCACTGAACTCTCATATGTGTATGTATATAAAGCACACAATATTAAGCTGCCCATCTAAAAAAATGTCTTCTTTCTTCCTTCCTTGACACTAAAGCATGATGCCTTCCTGAGGCTAAATGAAAACTAGGTTCTACACAAACTTTTAAATAAATCAATTCACTTAATTAGTGAATTCATTGACTTTTAAAAACACAGTTCACAACACAATTCAATGCCTAGTAAAATAGTTAAAGACAGAGGGCCAGATTCAGGAATCCTCCGTGTAAGAGTTATAACTCTTACACGGAGGCTGCAGTTAAATGGTGTGATGTCAGCATGTTATGCATATGCATGAGGTGCATGAGGCATGCTGAATCACACTGTAACTCTTACAGGGACCGTGTAAGACAGTAGGGGGTGTGTCCGTTGGCTAAGCCCTGCAAGCTGACACGCCTCCGGAAGTCTATAATGGCTGAAAGTAAACAGCCACGAGAAAGGCCATGGAAATGTGAATAAACACACTACACAACACATGCCCCCACAGACCAGCAATGTAAAGAGTTAATTGATGTTATAAAATGAAAATAAAAACTGTTTTGTTTTTTTTAAACCCCGTAAATGTTTGCTACTGTGTGCGCTCGTGTGCGCGAGTGTGCTACTAGCGCAACTGCAGTTAGCAATCAGTGGAAAAGGATATAAGAACTAAATATGCAAAGTAAGCCAAGAGCGGTAGAGTTGTCGGCTTGAGAGCAGGCAGGCAAGGCTCAAGCCCACACAACACCCTTTTTTTTTTGGTAAATAAGCACTTAAAAGGCCCCTGACAGTATTGTACAAATGTAAAAGTATTTCCTTTTGTAAAATGGAATGAAATGGAGCATATATTTCCAAGTAATACAAGAATAAAAATTGTTAGAAATGTACTGAAAGCTAAACTGCAGTGAGACAGAGTGCCTGTAGCTAAGTAGTGTTTCACAATCTGCAAATTGCTTGCTCAGAGCTAAGCACTGGTTTAACAGGCTCAAACTGTATGCAACTAGCTGTGCTTAGTTTAACATGTGTGTTACTAGCCAATTAAGGTGTAACCCAGCGCACACCGTTTGCGCGACGCACCCACAGGCTAACCGGCAGTGCGCATGCGTGAGCTCCGCGCAAACGAGCGCAGACCTGGTTTTAAAGTGCTTAAAAGTGCTTTTGGCATGTTTGATTGACAGGTCCTGAAGTCATTTCTAGACAGTCATAAAAATTAAAACTCAGTGGTCAGATTCAAACCCAGGATACCATGCACTAGAGTCAAAGTACTAAACCACTAAGCCATGACAGAAGTACTTAGAAATGCAGAAATAGCATATATATAGGATGTAATCCAAAATGGAGCATGATAAAGCAGTTTCTGTGAAGTAGATACAATTCTAAACCGGCCAATCATAGAAATGTGCGGGAAAATCGGCATATATAAGCCCCATAGGCAGGAATACACAGCATAAACAATTGTAGAATACACCTGCAGGCCGAATGAGTGGAGTGGGGGAGGGACGTTGCTTTCGAGCACAGCAGTGAGGCGTTGAGGAGTCCAGATACATGGTCTGGCTCCTAGTTCACCATCATGAGGCCCAACTCATGCAGGGCCAGGTCTCATGGGGAGCGTACAGGGCGGAGGCATGGGACCAGTTGGTTCATGATCTTACTAGTGCTACTGGGATTCCACGCACTGGTGAGCAGGTCCGTCACCACCATGCAGACCTGAAGTGACGTACGCAAGACCAGTTGACCCAATGGATCCAGGAGGCCCGGGATATGCCCAACGCCCCACTACTGAGTAAGTTACATTTTACTTATGTATGTAAGGAATTCAACTAGCTGATACCATGGAGATGTGTGTCCCAATATTACTTGTTTTGTATTACAGCTGCAGGTGTCCGGTCTATGAATTGACAGACACATGACCGCAGGCTGGTGCGGCTGCGCCACCATGCAGGTTAGTAACCCCACCTAGTAGTTGTAAATAAATATTATAGTGTACCATGTAGCAGAACACTGCAGTGTATTGCTTAAAAGTAATAGAATGTACAAGCAGCAAGTAAAAGTCTGCAGGTATGGCTGCAACAAGTTCATCAGTATGCAAGTGAAATTGGAAATATAAGTGACAGAAATAAATAGTGCTGTAATACAGATGTCCCACCATTAATTAAATGTAGTATAACCTGCAGTAGTCTCAAGAGTACAGCTTCAGAATCTGAGGTATTCACATGTGAGATATATCCCCTGGTGAAATGCTGAATCATGACAGAAGTGAGGCTGCTGGAAAGTGTTGGAATCCCCACAGGTCTAATATGTGAACAAAGCCTAGAAGTACCAACCTGAACTGTGAAATTGCAGGATGTGTGAGAGTGACAGAAAGGGTCATGTATCAATGAATAAAGTAGTAATAACACCTGAATATATAAGCTTCAGTGTGATTCTACAGAACTAAATGCATGTGGGAATTAAAACTTAACATCCCAAACTGATGTCAGTGTGTCTGACTCTTGAATGTTCAGGCCAAAATCTGTATATGGTGATCACAGTCAGCAATTTGCAGATAGAATGAATGATTGTCTGACATACTAAACATCCATAGTTGTCCCCTGCCCTGTCATCAAAGTGTAGCAGGATGATGTATCTGATCAAATTCAAAATAACTAGGATAGTGATGTATCTGTAACAGGTCTAGCATGACAGTCAAGTACAAATCATTTGGAAACTATCACCCACAAGTTAATTGTGTTTCTATTACAAATGTATATCAATGTATAATTTATGAATGTGTCATCATTTTCTTTCTCCACCCTACCCTATAATTGCAAATTAAAAAAAACACTAAATATTGGTATGTGAACATTTCATTAACCATGGACATTTGTCCTGTTTCAAAAATATATGCATGTCTGTTGTTGCATGTGCCCTGGTCATACCTGCAAACCTGCAAACCTGATGGCCTGTTGCCATTAATCAACCATGCATGTTGTTTGATTGTGTATTTCCGTTCAAATAATGCATGTGATATAGATATGCCCATTGTTCAATGGTGTTAATATCTGGGTGTTTGTTTAATGGGAATACCAATGCATGCTGTTACAACTAATTTGAATGGAATAATATGCCACTAACTCAAACTAACATAACATACACACAAACCTAGAACGCTTGGAAAGGCAGGTCCAAGAGGACCCACCTCTCCCACCTCAGCTGGTGACTGCACCTGGCACTAGTGCCAAGGCCGGACCCTCCTCCGGTGGCCGTGTGCCACCTTCGGGTGGAAGCGCTGCAGGGGATGGGGCCTGCCCCCCCTCTGCAAGCGTGGCCGGAGGAGCACATCCACTCACCCTCCAAGGTGTCCGGTCTGTGGTGCGAAGGGAGATCCAAGACTCTGTTCTTGGGCCCCTACGCCAGCTTGAGGCCCAGGTGGCACAGCTTACGGGCTTGCCCGTTGTCCCGCCTGCACAGCCCCCAGCACATCCCCGTCCTAGGCTGTGAAGGAACAGTGGCAACTGCCTATGGGTGGGGATATCCGTTCCACTGTTGCCATCTGTGGGCTCATGTGTCTTGGATATCCGAACCTCCGTCCCCGTCAATTGTGTAACCCCCCACATGTGTCATACACCGCCCCTGTATGCGTCTTGTCTGTCTTGTCTGTTAACCTATCCAACCTACCTCCCCAGCTATACCGACTACCTCACCTGACATACCACTCTCTCCTGATAACAAAAAAAAAGGGCACTCTGTACCCACAAATAAATTACGCCCCATACATAGCTATCCATGTTGCACACATGTCCGCTGGACATTGAAACTGTTAATTACAATTGGCTGTACAACAGGTATTAATGTTGTCCTGACACCTCTCTCAGGGGTGGAAGGTTCCAAATTTCACACCAAATTGCATACAAATGCACAGCTGTTGCTGAGAAAGACATGGGCAGCTATGGGCCTTCCTGCAAATTCCAAGCTTGTTTCCCTACTGTCTTATCCTCTTTGTGACCTATTTTTCACCACTTTCCTGTCACCCCTTTTTCTTTTCTTTCAAAGAAAATAGTGCAGGTGTGCGCTTGTGTGCGCGGAGCTCACCGCCAGTGCGCATGCGTGAGCTCCGTGCAAACGAGCGCAGACCTGGTTTTAAATGCTTAAAAGTGCTTTGATTGACAGGTCCTGTACTCACTTCGAAAGAAAAATAAAAATCCACTGTGAGTCTCAAACCCAGGACCTTGGTAACACTAGTTTGTATGACCTACCACTAAGCCATGACTCTCATGCAAGAGCATAGTGCTAAAATATATATATAACATGTAATAGTAGGAATCAATATAACGGGAATATAGGATGTGTACTACCCAAAGCATGTCAGGTAGATTTTTAATGCCTGAATTACTGGATTCCCATACTAGTTTAGTGTTCACGGAAACAGCCCTGCTAATTGTTAGCTTCTACATAATAATGTAAGGTAATGTACATATATGAAAGTATTATATGTACACATATACATATATATATATATATATATATATATATATATATATATATATATATATATATATTAATACATGTGAAATATAGTGGTAGGTGTCAGTATTCACACACACTCACTACAGGGAACAGTGAAAATAAATGCAGCAACCACAATCTACAACACAGTCTGGCTCCTGTGAGACTTAATAACCCTTTAAACTGTGTAAAGGTGCCTTCGACACTTTGATTGACAGGTCCTATACTCAGTTTGAAAGAAAAATAAATTCCTACTGTAAGTCTCGAACCCAGGACCCTGGTAACACTAGTCTATATGACCAACCACTAAGCCATGACTTTCACACAAGAACATAGTGCTAAAATAAATATAACATGTAATAGTAGGAATCAATATCAAGGCAATATAGGATGTGTACTACCCAAAGCATGTCAGGTAGATTTTTAATGCCTGAATTACTGGATTCCCATACTACGTTAGTGTTCACAGAAACAGCCCTGCTAATTGTCAGCTTGTACATAATAATGTAAGGTAATGTACATATACGAAGGTATGTATATGTACACATACATTTATATATATATCTATATATATACATATATATATATATATATATATATATATATATATATATATGTATATATACATACATATATTAATACATATGAAATATAGTGGTAGGTGTCAGTATCCATACACACTCACTACAGGAAACAGTGAAGATAAATGCAGCAACCAGAATCTGCAACACAGCTTGACTCCTGTGAGACCAACTAACCCCTTTAACTGCTTAAAGGTGCCTCCAGCACTTTGATTGATAGGCCCTGTACTCAATTTGAAAGCAAAATATAAGCATACTAGTAGGCCCTACCACAAGACCATTGCAACACTAGTCTGTATGACCTACCAGTAAGCCATGACTCTCATACAGGAATATAGTGCTAAAAGAAGTGGAACATGTAATAGTAGGAATGAAGATAAAGGCAATATAGTATGTGTACTACCCAAAGCATGTCAGGCAGACTTTTACTGTCCCAATTACTGGATTCCCATACTAGTGTAGTGTTAACAGAAACAGCCCTGCTAATTGTTAGCTTGTACCCAATAATGTCAGCTAATGTACATATATGAAAGTATGTATATGTACACATATATATATATATATATATATATATATATATATATATATATATATAGCAATACATATGAAATATAGTTGTAGGTGTCAGTATGCATACACACTCACTACAGGGAACAGGTGAGAGAAATGCAGCAACCTGAATTTACAACACAGCATGAAGCATGAGAGATGTACTAACCTTCACACTCACAGAACACTGTCAACAGCATACCAGCATGGTCCACGCCCTTACTATCTGAAAGGGCAATGCCTATCTCACATACCCTTTTATAGCACTGTCCTGAAATCACAGTGAGACATGCAATCAGTACACAACTGGCTGCATGCAATTAGCAAATGCTGCCTTACAATTGGTGCAGAGGCCATCACATGGACCTATGCAGATACCTACAAAAGCATCCAGTACCCACACTCCACACATGCAATACATTCATTGCACAAAACCGACAGAGAAAGAGAGAGAGAGAGAGAGACAGAGAGAGAAAAAGCAGAAATGAAGACAGCCAGCAGCAAAACCAGCAGCAGCAGCAGCAGCAGTGGCAAACAGCTAGCAGCAAGCAGCATCACTGACACAGCAACAGCTGCCACAAACACAGATAATGCAAAGTAGCAGGTTAATACTGTGTTTACTGTGACACCTCCAAATGTATCATAGTTCACTATCTATAGGTATGTCCATGAGATAGGTTGTGTGTACATAGTCCTGAAATATATACATATGTAATATTGCTGTACATGTTGTCCATACTTAAAACTTCCATAGCTTAGAACACAAGGCCAGTTATGCATATGATGCAGTAGTTCCCAGGGTCAGTAGAGGTTCCTCCTCATTGGTGTGGGACCACTGTGTATGTATGGCACTGTTCAGGTACATATCCTGTAGTATGGCCAGGGATTAATATCAGTCTGTAATGTGGTGCTATGTCCTCTAGGGGTGAACGTATCATGTATCACACATCCAGGGATACCATTTTGTAACAGTAATGCTATGTGTTCTGCAATGTTGAGGGTGGCCCTCACCTGGACATGTGAGATGATAGGGAGGTTACAGTCATCTGTGATAACTAATTCCACTTGTGTAGGAGAATGGAGGGGGGGTACCTGCACCTAAACTGTCTGCAACAATGTTGCCAATATCTGTGCATTTGGTGAATGTGAAGCATCTTAACACTGCTGACCACAGATGCCTTGCCTTCATGTGAATCTGCCCTGTGCTGCAGTAGCCTCCTGCTATTGTTATACAATGTGCCTGTATCTGTAGTCCACTGGACAGGATAAATAAGTGGTGTGCATACGGTCTGGGTCAGATATGTGTGTGCACAGTACATGCACTATGTGGGATGTCTGTGGTAAGCTTTTGTAAAGGGGCCAGCAGTGTGTGTTGTGGCTTCCACTGGCCCAGTTTGCTGCATGGATAGCATCACACTCCTAACTAGTGAATAACTGTGTATTTACATGCATACATAGCAAGGTAGTGTACTGTGTTTGTGGTGTTGTTGGGATATGTATATCCAGGCTGAGTAATGTGTGTCCACATCACAGGGTTGGATGGCAACACACATACAGTATGTAGGGATGAACACCCAGAGTGTTTCAGACGTGTTGCCTGTGCAGAAATATCTGGCCATTACCTGTGCATCCCCCACAACACACACACATGCAACATATGGCAGAAGTACTATAGCAGTACATATAGGTTCATAGGTTCATACCAGGCTATTTGCCCTAGGGCATTGATAAGCCTAGTAGAATGTGTTTGTCTTTTGCCACCCAATTAAAATTTATGCTGCTATGCCCTTTTCCGAGGTTAGTATACTGTGCCTCTGTCTAACAGTGACATAGAAGTGATACCCGGGGTACAACTATGATCTCCAACCACTCATCCAGATTCCTATGGAAGAGAGTCAATGAGAGACTCTGCCTAACCTGTACTGTGAGTTCATTACAGAGTGAAGGGAGCCTCTGGGTTAGGAATATGCCCCTACAGCATATCCTATTTATGTCAGTGCTAAGGTTCAGGTCTCCTGAGCGTGTGGCTGTATGGGACTTTGATTTCCTGAGGTGCAGCATGTTCATTACTTCTGGGTTGGACATGGCTGTATATGGCAGGCACAGATTGCCTCTGAACAGGCAGTATGCCACTGAGTCCAGCTGGATTTTCTTTAACTGGGCAGCATATGGCATCTGTTTGAAACCTTTGATCCTCTTGATGAGGTACTGTTGGGCTTTACCAGTTGCTGTAGGTGTCTGGTTAGGTACATCCCAAAAGGTGCATTGTACTCAATTATAGGCCTGATGATGGATGAGTAAAGAGGCACAATGACCTCCCCTGCCGTACATGTGAATCCCTTCATGATTAGCTGGGCTATATAACATGTCTTTCAATCCACGTTGGCCATGTGGTTGACAAATGACAGATTGCTATCAAGTTTGTTCCCCAGGTCCCCAATTACGTCTTCTGTACTCAATGGCCTAACACCTATGTGGTACTTTGCCACCAATATGGAGGTGTGGGAATCTGCGAGGAATATTGATACTCCCCCTCCTTTGTTGTCTGGTCCAAGTGTTGGGGCCGACAAGAATGGTAACAGGTATAACTTGTTACTGCTGGTGTGCTCCTGGGAAACCTGTATCTAGGTATATTCTGGTACATGTGCGTGTTACAGTAGCATGTAACACTATACTGAGTACTGGCAGTTGTCTGTTGTCATGTTGTTTGTATAGAGTAAAAGGATTGTTCGTTTATCCTACTTTGTTTTGTGGACATTACTTGAAGAAGTGTTACCTTACATGCGTTATTGGTACCAACACCTTCTCTTTTGTTGTTTTGTTTGTATAGGGTGCTGTCAACATCACTGTTTGTTAAGGGAAATGTGCACCCTGCAGTGCATAGCCCCATTTGGCAAAAGCCACATCCCACCCCCACCATTGTGCACACACACTAACCCCCACCCACAGTAAAACACATACTTTCCATTTGCAAGATTCAAACCCCTAACTGTGTTATGATACTAGAGGGAGACACATTAGCAGAGTGTGCTATTTGCATTAGTGGGAGAAATTCTTTCTAATGCTGTACTTAGAGGGTGCTGACATCATCTGTGTTTAGAAAGAGGGATGTGCACCCTGTAGTGTGTTCTCCCAGTTGGCAAAAGGTACTTTTCCCTCACAGCATTATGCACACACACAAACCCCACTCATACATTCCCTTTGCAGGATTCAAACCCCTACCTAACTATGTTACGACACCGGAAAAAAGATGCATTAGCAGAGTGCGCTATTCAAATTACTGGAGAACTTTAATTCAGGTAATATAGTTATAGAGTGCTGACATCATCAGTGTTTCAAAAGGGGAATCTGCATCCTGCAGTGTACTGTCACAGTTGCTAATAGGGGCATTTCCCACACACACATCAATGTGTTTGAGGTTTGCATATGTGGGGGATCCAGTACTCCAGTGTGATTAGTATATGGTTCGATTGCAACAATGAGCGATATACTTCAAGTGGTGAGCATTTTGTACTCATGTTTGTGATGATCAGGTCTAGTATATCTGCCCCTCTTGTGGGAATGTTGACTACCTGTTCCATAGCTAAAGAGTGAACTATGGGAACCCTAGAGCTTGGGTATTGTGGCTTGAGTAATGTTCACAGTCTATGTTTGGGTAGCTGACGTCACCCAGTATGATGGTGTTTGCAGAGAAATCTATACTCTCCTGTGTCAGCATGAAGGCTGTGTGGGAGTCCTGAGTTTGAGAGGGTGCTGTAAGAGCTCCTCTGTGTCTCTTTCCATGTGGTCCAGGGAGGTACATCTCAGGTTGTTCACACCAGCATGGACAATGACTGCCTCATACTTGTACTTGCCGTGGAGTGACCTGTGTGCTTGTGTTATGTGGCACATTCTATCACCCGACAGGTAGCTAAATGTGACCCTCACCTTGCTCAGTCTGGAGGGCGGGACGTCAGTCAACAGCTCATGTCAAGCATGTTCACACTCCTCATAAATGATGTGGAAACCTTCAAAGCCCCCAGGCCTGTTGAAAATATGGACCAGACTGCAGATACCTGTATAAAGGCATTCTATGGACACATTCAGGAATGCATGGATCATGCAATCACATATGAAAGCAAGACCCAATCCTCGAAAGGCAGATGTCCTGTGTGCTGGACACCAGCCATAAACAAACTATTCAATAGAAGGATGAAGCCACTACATGATACAACAAACTCCCAAAATGTGAAGGCATCACTGATGAGTATTAGAAGACAATTACAGGCACTCATAAGATTGTCTAAGGCCATCTTTGAGAGAAGATTCCACAAGACACTGAGGATAATCACAAGGCTTTCAGTAGTTATGTTAGGAACCTGGGTGGTAATACCCAGATATGCTCAGAGGTAATCCAAGATGTCACACAAAATACAAAACACACAGACATTGCCATCGTCCTAGTGGACAGGTTCACTGCTACCTTCTCCCCCCCACCACACCAAAAGGGGAAACATGTCTCCCAGTAGACTGCTGCCCCCCCAGCCTTACTACACGATATGTGGCCAAAGAGTGGCGTACAGCAACAGTGGTCCCTCTATATTCAGGTGGTGCCTTAACGGATCCTGGACACTATTCGCCCCATACGTCTGAATAGCTTGGTCTGCAAAGCTATGGCAAGAATCATCATGAACCTCATATATATAGATATTGGGGACGTACAGACGTCACCATACACAATTTGGCTTTGTTAATGGCAGATCCTGCCTCTCAAACCTGTTTGATTTCTTTGAAACAGTCACCAAGGCCACTGTCAAGGGGAAGGTGGTCTACACAGCCTACCTGGACCTTGCATAAGCCTTTGATACAATACCCCACTTGTGCATTCTAGGGAAGCTCACCAGTGTACATATTAACCCCTATGTCACTACGGATATTGCACAGTGTCTCAAGGGCAGAACACACATGGTTAGAATCGCTGGAGCCATGTCAGCCTCAAAACCAGTTACAAGTGGTGTCCCACAAGGCTCAGCCCTGGGATCTGTCATGTTCATTACATATTTATCAGAGGTACAGGCCAACATGGAAGTACTGTGGCTGAGCAAGTCGCAGATGACTGCAAACCGGACGCCATAATCAACTCTCCAGCTAACACACACATCCTCCAAAAGGGCCTCTTGCAAACACACGACTTGTGCCACAGCCATGGCCTCAAGCTGAATGCCAAAAAGCGTATAGTCATCCCCTTTGTCAAACACAAAGTGACCACAAAGTACCACATATGTGTTAATCCATTAAGTGCAGATGAAGGAATTATGGATCTTGGGGTACACAGGTTGATAGCATTCTACCATTTGACAACAACATGGACAAAGTGGTTAGGAAAACATTTTATATGGGCCACATCATCATGATGGGATTCACATGTAGATCAGGGGAGGACATTGTGCCTCTTTACTCATCCCTCATCATGCCCATAATTGATTACAATGACCCTGTCGGCATGCACCTTACCAGACACCTGCAGTAACTGGAAAGACCGCATACGTACCTCAACAAGAGGATCAAAGGGCTTAAACAGATGCCACATACTGACTGGTTAAAGAAACAGCAGCTCTACTCAGTGGCATACTGCCTCTTCATAGGCAATCTGTGCCTGACATATAAAGCCATGTCAAACCCTGACTTAATGGCCATGCTGCACTTCAGAATATCCAGATCCCTTCAGGATACACGCTGGAAAGACTTGAACCTCAGGAGTGATATACATAGGACATGCTGGAGGGACACATTCATAACTCAGAGGCTCCCTTCATTCTGGAATATTATCCTAATAGAGGTTAGGCAGAGTCACTCAGTGACTATCTTCAAGAGTGATCTTAATGACTGGATATGACATTGTAGGTTTACCCTGGGTATCACTTATGTGTCACTGTTAGGCAGAGGCACAGTATACTAACCTTGGAAAAGGGCATAGCAAGATAGATTTACAATGCATGGTGAAAGCCACACACATTCTGGCTAGGTGTATAAATGCCCTAGGGCAGATATCCTTGTATGAACCTATGGACCTATGTATCCTGTTCACCATTGGCCCTATGTGCTGTTAATCACCAATGCAATCTCAATACTATGGTAGCATGTGCAAAGGTCAGTTGTCAGCCACCTCTATGGTACAGTTGTGGAATATGTGAGTCATGTAGTAATGTCACAGCTGCCACATGTGCACAGTCAACCCTATCCCCTACCCATGGAAGTACAACACATGTATGAGATGGAAACACATGGCCAAACTGTGGACTAAGCACTCTGAACCCAGTACTGGCATAACCTGTCAGGTGGCATGAAATACTACAGTGACTGCAATACCAGTCTGATGTGGACCTACACTGACAGCAATACAAGCACAGAAACACACCGGGCCATTCGTGGAGCCTAAGGATAGCATCCTGCATGACTGGCAGACACCTCTGCAGCTGGCACACAGGCATACGTTAGGCCTGCACACAGCACGCATAACACATAGCACACAAATCCTGTGTGCCAAACAAGCACAGTCTGTACAGCTATACAACACTACTGCTGCGGTTGTGTTAGGTACTTTAATTGTCCAGTACAGTGAGGACATGCTCACCAGGCTGGACAAGGTGAAGGTCACAGTGATATGCTCATGGGGCACTATGGTCCACCACATAACACAAGCATACAGGTCAGTCAGATGCATGGACACATATGACTCAGTCATTGTCAATGCCACTACAGCTGATGTGTGATGTCCCTCACTGGGATACATGATAGGGAACATGGAAGGGATCACTGAGCAAGTGACACAGGCTGGTAGAACCCTGACCTTGGTTGGCATCAGACCCTTACCAGGGATGCTGACATATTACTGAATGCTAATGAATTACTGTAGCTACAACACCCTAGCTGAACGGTTCTTAGCATGCGGTCACTGCATTGCTATGGAACAACGTCTTACCACTCCCACAACAGGTGAAAACATGCAGCACCTGTTCATCAACAACATGTAGACTATATGCCCCAGACCAGGTGTGTATCCCTCACTACTAGGCTGATAGCATCTACATCTCACACTGTATATACACATCCCACATGCAGCACCTGCACAGAAGACCACAGTCATAATGTTACCCTGTGCAAATACCATGTATTCACATGTGGCAGGCATCACACATGATAACTATTGAAGGTCACAGGTACATATGTGTATTTGGCACACACATACATCATGTGTGCATTGCCATAACTGGTTTAATCAATGTCATGCATTATTGTGAGAGACAACCCGCACACATGGGCATTCTGTGTGTGCAAAACACACGTGACATGTCTGTAATCAAAAGCCATAAATAATTGTGATATCGTTTAGAAAGGGGTATGTGCATCCTGTAGTGTGTTTTCCCAGTTGCCAAAAGGAGTATTTCTTTCATACACACTTACTCCCTCTTCACACACACTTGCTGGATTCAATCCTTTACCTAACTGTGCTATGACACTAGAGATGGACGCATTAGCGGAGTGCGCTATTCGCATTACTTAGAGATTTTCTTTCTCCTGATATACTTATAGGGTGCTGACATCATCAGAGTTTAGAAAAGGGCATGAGCATCCTGTGGTGTGTTTTCACAGTTGCCAAAAGGAATGCTACTTTCATACACAAACACTTACACCCCTTCACACACACTTGCTGGATTCAAACCCCTATCTAACTATGTTATGACACTACAGACGGACGCATTAGCAAAGCGCACTATTTGCATTATTGGGGATCAACTTTCTCCTGATATACTTATAGGGTGCTGACATCATCAGAGTTTAGAAAGGGGAATGAGCATCCTGTGGTGTGTTTTCACAGTTGCCAAAAAGGAATGTTATTTTCATACACACTTACACCTTGCTGGATTCAATCCCCTACTTAACTATGTTTTGACACTAGAAACGGACGCATTAGCGGAGTGCGCTATTCGCATTACTGAGAGACATCCTTTCTCCTGATATACTTATAGGGTGCTGACATGATCAGTGTCTAGAAAGGGGAATGAGCATCCTCTGGTGTGTTTTCACAGTTGCTAAGAGTAACATTTGGACTAAGTGTGTGAGCATGCCCAGTTCAGCCTTCCCATGGCATGTTGTGTGAAAGATGTCTCATTTATCTAAGTGTGTGAGCATGCCCAGTGTGAGCTTTCCATATGTTGAACTCTGCAGCCCATCACATTTGTGGATGAGTGTGACCTTCAACAAATATCTCCAGTTTATGGTTGTGTGTTCTGTGTCATGTTGTGTAGTTACTGTCCAAATGCTTTTTGTGTGAACACAACAGGGATTATACTGTGCCTGCAGGTTTTGCATGGGATACTTTGCATACAATAGTCAACATCCGTTCATACTGACCTAACACTGTAGTACTGTATAGTGTAGTGGTTCAGTACTTTCACTGTGGTGGACAGTATCCTGGGATTTAGTCCTATCACTGCTTTACATTTCCATAGTGTGCACAACAGCCTGGTTAGGGTCCAGTTGTGCACATCTGCACAAAGGCAGTGCCTCTACGGACCCTGGTAATTACCGCCCCATAAGCTTAACAAGTCTAGTCTGCAAAGCTATGGAGAGGATCATAATGGAGCTCATAAACAAAGATATAGGGGACATGCAGACATTGGACCCATTCCAGTTTGGCTTGGTCAAGGGCAGATCATGCCTTTTGAACTTGATCAACTTCTTCAAAACAGTCACTAAGGCCATTGCTGAGGGAAGGGCAGTCCATACAGCCTACCTTGACCTTGCAAAGGCTTTCGACACAATACCCCAATCGGGTATTGTAGAAAAACCTACCAACCTAAATGTAAACCCATATGTCACAAGATGGGTTGCAAACTGGCTTAAGGACAGGACCCACAGGGTTAGAGTTGCTAGCGCTATGTCAGACTCCAAGCCGGTCAGAAGTGGTGTCCCACAGGGCTCAGTCTTTGGCCCCCTATTGTTCGTCATCTACTTCTCAGAGGTACAGGCCAACATGGGAGGACTTTGGCTGACAAGGTTTGCAGATGACTGCAAACTGGGCGCCATAGTGGACAGTGCATCAGACACGGATATCCTTCAGAAGGGACTCACGGACACTGATAGCTGGTGAAAGAGCCATGGCCTGACGTTAAATGCCAAAACATGTATAGTCATACCCTTCGGGAAAAGCAAGGTAACCACAAGCTACCATATAGGTGGCAATCCTGTAAGCACAGAGGAGGTTATGATGGACCTGGGGACCCAGGTTGACAGTGGCCTTTCTCCTGACACTCACATTGCTAACGTGGCTAGAAAGACCTTCTACATTGCCCACCTGATCAGGAAGGGATTCACATCCAGATCTAGTGAGGTCATTGTTCCCCTGTACTCTTCACTTATCAGACCAATGATCGAGTACAATGCCCCATTCTGGATGTATCTCACCCAACATCTGCAGCAATTGGAGAGACCCCAAAAGTCCAACACCAAAAGGATAAAGGGTCTCCAATATCTGTCATATGCTGCCAGATTGAAGACACTCCAGCTCTATTCAGTCGCATACCGTCTGTTCAGAGGTGACATGTTCCTTGACATGCAAGGCCATGTTCAACCAGGAAGTAATGGACATGCTCCACCTCAAAACCGCCAAATCCACCAGAACCACTAGGGCAAGTGACGTAAACCTTAGCAGGGATATAAGTAGGACATATTGGAGGGATAGATGTACCACTCAGAGACTCCCTATGCTGTGGAATACAATCCCGGTCCATGTGAGTCAGAGCACCTCACTGGCTCTGTTCAAGGGGAATCTTTACCTGTGGATGGGAGATCATAGGTTTACCCCGGGGATCGTCTCTGTGTCACTGCTGGACAGAGGCACGACAAACTAATGGGCACAGTATTGTTTCCATATAAGGGGTGGCGTATGCCACAAAACTCTGGGCTGGGCTTATAACTGCCTTAGGGCAGATAGCCTAGTATAAACCTATGAACCTATGAACCTATCTGACCATGTTGCATTATGTTCGGATATGAACTACTTACAACAGCCTCATCCAACATCAGTAGTGTATTCCACAACATAGGTGTACATTGGCAAACACTACTGATGTGCCCTAGGCCATTTCTAATGCTAGTCAGAGAGTGTGTTTGTCCTTCGACACATTGTAAGTGTAGTTTGCCATGACATATGTCTTGTTTAGTATACTGTGCCTCTGTCTACCTGTGACATAACATTGATACCCAGGGTGTACCTGCCATCTCCCATTCACTCATTAAGATTCCTGTTGAGGAGAATCAATGAGTGACTCTATGGATAACCTGTACTGGTAGTTTACTCATGCGTGGGGGTGGCTTCTGTGTTATGGATAATGCAGTACAGCTTGTCCTATGTATGTCAGTGCTGGGGTTCATGTCCCTCATGTGCATAGCTCACTGCCATTCAGATTGTACAAGGTGCAGCATGTTCATTGATTCCAGCTTGGACATGGCTTTCTACATCAGGCACAGCTTTCATCTGGGTGGCCAGCATGGCAGTGTGTGGAGTTGCACTCTGTTTAATCAGGCAACACATTACATTTGTTCAAGCTCTTTGATACTCCTGGTGAGGTACTGTTGTGGACTTTACAGTTGATGGAGGTGTCTGCTGAGGTACACTCCACAGGGGCTGTTGTGGTCATTTGTAACGCTGATGAAGGATAACTACAGAACCACAATGACCTCCCCTTATCTAGATGTCATACCCTTCATGATTAGGTTGGTATATGGATTGTTTCTGTTAACACTACAGCAACATGTTTGTCCTATGCAGGATATCTATCACCTTGTGTACCCAGGTCCGTCATTACATGTGAAGTATGTAATGGGTTAACACCTATGTGGTAATTGGTGGTCACTTACTGTATATCCACAGAGGTTGACTATACAGTTTTCTCCATTTCACATGCTGACATGGCTATGGCACCGGTTGTCTGTTTCTATGTGGCCCTTTTGTGGGATGCTTGTGTCAGCTGGAGTGTCAGACATGTTAGGCGGTTTGTAGTCCTCTGCAAACATGTTCAGGCACAGTCCTTACATGTTGGCCTGTACCTATGGGGCATATATACCAGACAGGGAAGGTCCCAGGACCAAGCTTTGTGGGATACCTGTTATATGTGGTTTGTAGTCTGACATGGCTGCAGCATGTCTGGCCATGTCAGTTCTGTCGTTGGTCTGGTTTGTAACCCCTCTAGTGACATTGGGGTGTATATATAAGCTGGTGAGCATATCTATATGGAACACGTAGGGTATTGTATGGAAGGCTTTGCAAGGTCCAGCTACACTGTGTGGACCACATTGCCCTCATCAGTGACCTCAATCTCTGTTTCAACTGAGTCACACATGTTTAGGGGCGGAGTCTGCACGTCATAAACCCACACTGGGTAGGGTCGGGTGTCAATAGATCCCCAATATCGTTATGTCTGCAGTACATGCTGTTCCTTTCCATAGCTGTGCAGACCAAGCTTCTCAGGATTCTGTGGTGGTTGTTTTTAGTATCCATTCAGGCAACAGCTTTCTTGAGAACACCCACTGTTGTTGTACACTGCTCTTTGGGTACATATCCTGTGGTAAGGCTGACATAATGTTAGGGAGGCAGCAGTCTGCTGGGAAAGATATTTGGCATTATGAGGGGGGGGTTTGCACTGCACCTGCCAGAATGTATGTTGGCAATACGTGTGTGTGTTTGGTATGTTGTTTGTAATATTTGTGTGATCCAGAGCATATCCAGGAATTCACAACACGCTTACTACCATCAGTTGCAGCAGCCTTGGGGTTATCCTTAGTGTCCTGTACAATTTGTATCATAATAGGTTCATAGGTTCATACTAGGCTATCCACCCTAGGGCATTTGTAAGCCTAGCCACAGTGCATGTGGCTTTTGCCATCCCTTGCTATGTGAATATCATGGCCACTTATGATTTACTTAGCTGTGCCTCTGTCTGGACATGACACAGTAAAGACCCCCAGTGTACATCTACAATTATCCATCTATTTTGCTAACTTCCTGTTGAAGAGTGTCAGTGAGGGTCTCTGCCTAACATGTAGTGGTATTCTGTTCCAGGGTGTGGAGAGACTCAGGGTTAGGTATCTGTCCCTCCAGCACATCCTATTTGATTATGTGTTAAGGTTGACATCTCTGACTCACACAGCTCCGATGGCTTTGATTTTTCTGTGGTGGAGCATGTCCATTACTTCTGTGTTGGACATGGACTTGTACAACAGACATACAATGCCTCTGTGTTGGCAGTATGTGACTGCATTCGGCTGTGGTGTCTACAGCCAGGCAGCATATGAGATAGAGTTGAGACCCTTTCTGACTCTTGCTGAGGTACCTTTGAGGTCTTTCTAACTGCTGCAGGTGCCAGGTAATGTACATCCCACATGTGGCATTGTATTACAGTATGGTCTGATAGCGGAACAGTATAGGGGCACAATGACCTTTGTTGACGTAGATGTGAATCCTTTCATGATACAGTGTCCAATATAGACAGTCTTCCTAGACAAATTGGCGATGTGGCTGTCACATAACAGGTGACTGTCCACTTGTGTCACTAGGTCCCTGATTACTCCTTCCATACATAATGGTTTACCACCTATGTGGTAATTTGTGTGTACCTTGTTTTGTATTTGGTGGTACATTCATACTGTCCACTGTCTTCAGGACAGTGGGGTGGGGTTCCTGTGTGTGAGAGTGTGGTCTGTAGCATGCTACAGACTGTACAGCAGTCTTGCCTACAGTTAGTTGCACATGGGTGGACTGCAATGACATAAGCATTGTCAGTTAACTGGATGTATGGCTGTCTGTGCTGAATATGGATACTCACCCTCCTTTTATGTTTTGTTACAGGTTTTGTGGCCATAACACATGATATGTGGTATTACCTGGTAGTGCTGGTGTGCTGTCACGAGGCTTGCAGCAGGTTTGTATCACTGGGCAGACATCAATGTTCTCCATACTGGGGAGGGCCTCAGGAGCATGCATATTGAGGTTTACACATCTGGCATTGATCAGCATTACACTTCTGTTTCTTTCCAGTTTTGTGTTCTATGGTGGTGGGTTGCTCTTTTCGGCCTTGACTACGGGAGGATCTCTGTAGTTTGCAAAAGCCTTAGGCAATATCCAGATGCTCTTGGGTAACAGGTGCAAGCCATCCCTGGGACAGCAGCATGTCTTACTATGGAGTTACCTATTACAACTGTATCAGGCATGTTGTTTCTCCTTCTGTCCTGTGACTGTTTGGCACACCAGCTTTGTGTACTATGTGTTACATGTGCTATGTCTGGGGTTTGTTTTATTGGGTGTCTGCTTTGGAGGCTTGTGTTGGTGTTGTGTGTTTGTAATTAGGGCCTCTGGGAATGTTTTTGTGTTTATGTGTTTGGTTTACAGTCGTTGTAGGTCTATGTGGGACTGGGTTTGTGGTGTATGTGGTTACCTTGTCCTCCTGACTACTTTTGACAGTACTGATTTGGGGGTGCTCAGGCCCCGGTTTGGCTACCTGGTTGCGTCTATCACATACATTTGTATTTATTGGGGTGAGTTCTTGTTGTGTGTGTACTTGGGACAGGTGTCACATTGCCACTGGATTCACAGATTCTACTTGTTTTGCCTGGCCTTAGTGGATTGTATGTGTGGACACATTTTATTGCCATACTAGTGATCACTGATTACTTCACTTTTCATGTTTGATCTATCATGTGGTAGCTTCCTCATTCTCTTCAATGGTTTAGTAATTTATGGTGTCCAGCATGCCAGATGCCTGGGTGTATGGCATTGTGTCTTGTTGTTTGTGATTGTAGACTCAAAGCACTCTTGGCTGTGTTCATGGTATGCCTGTATAACATGTTCTGCAGTGTGTCCCATATTCTGGACCTGCACAGGGATTTTCATGGATTCCACATTGGTTTGTAGGGGTGCAAGAAATGCTTTATACATGTGTTTCACTGTGGTAGTCTGGCCAGGGACTGGGGTCGTGATGTGTAACTACAGTGTGAGTATTCTATGGTCTGGTCTTACCAGTGAGGGATACACTTCTCATCTTGATATCCGGTACACATATTTCTGATTATCACATCCAGTATGCTTACCCCTCTTGTGGAAGTGTTACATTTTGCATGTCCGTTTTGTTTGATGGATTCTGGGAAATTGTCTACACTTGTGTCAGTGCTAGTATAATACAAAGAGTATAGTGACAAACACCTCAAAAGCTGACTTCACACTTCTTTGGACTGAGATGGTATCCGTTAAGCCCACTGGGCCAGTGGAAACCACAACACACAATGGTGACTCCTTCACAGACACTTTCTACGGACATCTCCGAGATAGCATGGACCATGCAATCACAAATAAAAACATGACCCTCTCCACCAAGGGAAAGTGGCCTGTCTGGTGGACCCCAGCCATAAACAAACTGTATAACAGATGAAGGATACTAATGCAAGACAGAGCTACATCTCCTAAAGGGAAGGCAGCTGTGAGCAGCACTAGTAAAAAGCTACATTCTCTCATAAAGACATCCAAGGTCAACTTTGAGACATAAACACCAAAGACGATAAAGATAACCACACTGCCTTCTTCAGTTATGTCAGACACCTGGGTGGGAACCCTCAGATATGCTCTGAATTGGTACACAGCAACATATATTTCAGTGACCTGACAGATATTGGCAACATTCTGGCAGACAGATTCAGTGCAATTTTCCCCCTCCCTCACCCCCAACAGAAGATAGTTATCACAGATGAATGTAACCTCACTGTCATCTCAGATGTCCATGTGAGAGCCGCACTCAGCAAAGACAAGAACACAGCATCAATGGGACCTGATGGTATCACCAGTTGCATGCTATGTGAACTCCAGAAGGAGCTAAACCCGTATATACAAATGCTATTTAACCTTAGCCTTGCTACAGGATATGTACCTGAACACTGGCATACAGCAACAGTGGTCCGACTACACAAAGGAGATGCCTCCACAGACCCTGGGAACTACCACCACACAAGCTTAACCAGCCTTGTCTGCAAAGCTATGGAAAGAGTCATTATGGAGCTCTTAAACAGAGACATTGGTGACCTACAGACCATTGATCCCACCCAGTTCAGCTTTGTACAGGGCAGATCCTGCCTTTTGCACCTAGTTGACTATTTTGATACTGTCAGTAGGGCCATTGATGAGGGCTACGCGGTCCACACAGCCTACCTGCACTTGGCTAGGGCCTTTGACAGAATACCCCACGCAGGCATCATAGACAAGCTCAACAGCTGAAATATAACATCATATGTCACAGGATAGTTTGCAAAATGGCTAAGAAACAGAACCCATAAAGTCGACAATGCAGGTGCCTTGTCAGATTCAAAGCCAGTCACAAGTGGTGTCCCACAAAGATCTGTCCTGGGACCACTCTTATTTGTCATTTACTTTTCAGATGTGAAAGCAAACATAGGAGGGTTGTGGCTGAGAAAGTTTGAAGCTGACTGCAACCTAGGCACCATAAGTGAATACATCAGCTGGCACACACATCCTACAGAATGCCGTCACAAAGACAGATAGCTGGTGCCGGAATCATGGCCTGAAACTGACTGCAACTGATGTGTAGTCATCCCCTTTGGGAGGAACAAAGTACCCACAAATCAATACATAGACAGCAACCCACTGAGCACAGAATACAAATCAGACACCTCGGGACACATGTAGATAGTGACATCTTGTTTGACACCCATGTTGCCAAAGTGGTTAGAAAGACTTTCTATCTTGCCCACCTTATCATGAAGGGTTTTCCATCCAGATCACAGGAGGTCATTGTACCACTATACTTCTCCCTTATCAGGCCCATGATTGAATACAAAGCCCCATTTGGTATGTACCTCACCCAGCACTTGCAACAGCTGGAGAGACCCCAAAAGTACCTTACCAAGGAGATCAGGGGTCTACAACACATGTCATATGCTTCCAGACTAAAGGAAATCCAGCTTTATTCAGTGGCATACCGCATACTTACAGGTGACCTATGCCTGACATACAAGACCATGTCCAATCAGGATGTGGTGGACATGCTCCACTGCAAGCAATCCAACTCCACCAGAACCATGGGAGCTGAAGATTTGAACCTCAGCACATACATGTATAGGACATGCTGGAGGGACAGAGTCATAACTCAGAGGCTTCTCACACTCTAGCAGAGTATCCCAGTTCATGTTGGACAGAGTTTCTCACTGACTCTCTTCAAGAGAAGTCTGGACAGCTGGATGTGGGATTGTAGTTTTACCCCAGGGGTCCTCCCTGTGTCACTACTAGACAGAGGCACAGTCAAGGTATTCAATTATGTACGGGGGTCATAATTTGTCACTACTAAGTGAGAGGCACAATATTCGGAATCTATTCTGTACACTTATTACCACTATAAGGGGTGGCAATAGCCACATCACTATGGCTAGGCTTATAAATGCACTAGGGCAGATAGCCTAGTAGTAAACTATGAAACTATGAAACTATGGTGTATGTGTAGGTATTGTCAGTCAAGCAATATAATGTGGTTTAGGGGGCTTGATATCTTCCTGTCTTCCAACAGTTTTTTGTCTATTCCTTCTAGCATGTCAAGGGATCAGTTGCTAGTGTCCTCTCCTGCTCAGCTGGTGAACCTGGGAATATTGAGGCAATGTTACAATTGACTCATGTACACAGACAACCCTCTTCTTCTCCCACAAAACACAAATGCATGCAAGAGATGCAACTATATAGCCAAACTGGAGGCTGAGCTCTCTCAACATAGGACTGGCAGGGCCAGAGAGGAGGAGAAGGTGACCACACACACTACAAACCCAGTCTCACATAGCACTATCACAACTTCAAATCATACACATAAACACACAAAGACATACTCGGAGCCTCTGATCACAGATCTACCATAACAGCAGAGGCCACCAAAGCAGACACCCAAACAACTGCCTCCACAGGGCACAGCACATGCAACACATAGACCACAGAGTCAGTGTGCCAAACATTCACAGCCCTTAAGGCCAAACACAATGCCAGACACACCCGTCATAGGTGACTCCATCGTCAGACACACTGACGTCCCGCTCACCAGATTGAGTAAGGAGAAGGTCACAGTAAGCTGCCTATTGGGCGCTGGAATCCACCACATAATGCAAGCACTCAGGTCACTCCACTGCAAGTACAAGTATGACTCAGTCCTTGTCCATGCTGGTGTGAATGACCTGAGATGTACCTCCCTGGACTACATGAACAGAGACATAGAGGAGCTCTCTGATTATGTAGCCCAGGCAGGTATGACCCTGACCTTGAGCAGTATCCTACCTTCACCAAGAATGATGCCACAATACAGAGACAAGATGACCAGATGTAATAATTGGCTTAATCTATGGTGTCATTCAAAGGGGATCCAATGTCCATCTGCCTGGGATGACATGCTGGACAAGCCACGCTGATTCGCAGGGGACGGCTTGCACCTGTCACCTCTGGGCTTCCAGAATTTGGCTAGGGCTCTTGCCACCCCCATTGTGCCTTTTTTAGGCAAGGCTCAGATTCTAAATCTACCACCCTAGAACACAAAAAAGGAAATAAACTAAGGGTAATGCTGCTCAATGCCAGACGTCTCAACCTCAAGATGCATGTACTCGAAGCCCTTCTCAGTATGGAGAACATTGATGTCTGTGCTGTGACTGTAACCTGGTTCAGGGCTCCTGACAGCACCCCGGCAGTATCAGGTGTTACCTCATATCATGCGTTCCGGCCCCAAAATCCAGACGACACCAAGGAAGGAGGGTGGGTGTCCATATTCATCAAGGACACCCTCACCTCAAGGTTGGTGGCAACACACGATGCATCGGAGGCCATCCAGGTGCAATTAACTGTAGGCAAGGCTACTCGGCAGTTTGTAGCAGGTTACAGGCCACCCTCTCAAACTCAGGAACCTCACACAGCTTTCCTGAAAACACTGGAGGGGATAAATGTATCTCCAAACACCATCATACTGGGTGATTTCAACTATCCAAATATAGACTGGGATCACTACTCAAGCCCCAACACTCTAGCCCAAAGGTTCCTAGAGTTCATAACCTCATATGCCATAAAACAACTAGTCACCATCCCCACAAGAGGAGACAACATACTAGATCACATCATCACGTACATGGGGTCACAATGTTCAACACCAGAAGTATACCCATCATTGGTGAGATCAGATCATAAACTAATCTCACTGGAAGTCCACCTACCGCCCCACCCCAGATAAAAAAGACCACCGTGAAGAACTTCTCAAAAGCCGACTTCACACTTCTAAAGACTGGTGTGGTCTCTTTCAAGGCCCCCAAGCCAGTGGAAACCATTACCCAAGCCACTGAATCACTTACAAATGCCTTCTACCAGCACCTCCAGGACTGCATGGATCAGGCAATCCCACACAAAACAGAGACTCTTTGTACCAAAGGCATGCGTGCAGTCTGGTGGACCCCAGCCATAAACAAGTTCTACATCAGAAGGAAGGAGCTACTACAAGATAGAGCAAAATCTGTAGAAGGGAAGACACCCCTGCTCATTATAAATATAGAACTGAGATCTCCCATAAAATCATCCAGGGCACATTTTGAGAGAAAACTCGCTAGGGACTCCGAAGACAATCATGAGGCCTTTTTTAGCTATGTTGGAAACCTGGGAGGTGACTCCCAGATATGCTCAGAATTAGTTCATAATGATGTAAAAATCACTGAACCTACAGACATTGCCAACATACTGGCTGACAGGTTCAGTGCAGATTTCTCCCCCCCTCCCCACCCCAAGGGAGGGATATCTATACCAGGGGATTGTAGCCCCCCAAACATCTCAAATGCTCAGGTGAGAACTGCTCTATCCAAGGCGAGAAACACAGCATCCATGTGACCAGATGGTGTCCCCGGTTGTGTGCTCCACAAACTCAATGAGGAATTAAACCCGCAGTTAGGGCAGCTGTTTAATCTTAGCCTCACCTTAGGATACGTACCCAAGGAGTGGCGTACAGCAACGGTGGTCCCACTTCACAAAGGAGGTGCCTCCACCGACCCCGGACACTACCGTCCCATCAGCTTGACCAGCCTGGTCTGCAAAGCTATGGAGAGGATCATAATGGAACTCATAAATGAAGACATAGGGGACTTGCAGACTTTGGATCCAACCCAGTTTGGCTTTGTCAGTGGCGATCATGCCTTTTAAACTTGGCTGACTTTTTCAGAATGGTCACCAAGGCCATTGACAAGGGCAAGGCAGTCCACACAGCCAACCTTGACCTGGCAAAGGCTTTCGATACAATACCCCACTCGGGTATCATTGACAAACTCACCAGCTTAAATGTAGACCCATACGTCACAAGATGGGTTACAAACTGGTAAGTGACAGAACCCACAGGGTCAAGGTTGCTGGTGCCATGTCACACTCCAAGGCTGTCACAAGTGGTGTCCCACAGGGCTCGGTCCTGGGCCCACTTTTGTTCAGCATCTACTTTTCAGTAGTACAAGCAAACACAGGAGGATTATGGCTGACAAAGTTTGCAGATGACTGCTAACTGGGAGCCATAGTTGAAAACCCATCTGACGCAGACATCCTTCAGACGGGTCTCATAGAAACGGATAACTGGTGCCAGAGCCATGGCCTAAAGTTAAACACTAAACAATGCATAGTCATGCCCTTCGGGAAGAACAAGGTTACCCCTAGTTCCCATATAGGTGTTACTCCTCTAAGCACAGGAGAGGTTATCAGGGATCTGGGCACCCAGGTTGACAGTAACCTTTCGTTTGACACTCACGTTGCCAAAGTAGTTAGGAAGACCTTCTACATTGCCCACCTGATCATGCAGGGATTCACATCTAGATTAAGGGAGGTCATTGTTCCCCTGTACTCATCACTCATCAGACCAATGATTGAGTACAATGCCCCATTCGGAATGTATCTGACCCGACACCTGCAGCAATTGGACAGGCCCCAAACATTCATCACCAGAAGGATAAAAGTTCTGAAATGTATGTCTTATGCTGCCCGACTGAAGGAACCCCAGCTCTATTCAGTCACCTACCGTCTGCTCAGAGGTGGCCTGTGCCTGACATACTAGGCCATGTCCAACCCGGAATTAATGAACATGCTTCACCTCCAAACCTCTAAATCCATCAGAGCTACAAGGGCAAGAGACTTAAACCTCAACACGGCTATTAATTGGGCGTGCTGGAGGGACAGATTCATCACCCAGAGACGCCCTATGCTGTGGAACATCATCCTGGTATATGTGAGGCTGGGCACCTCGCTGGCTTTGTTTGAGAGAAATCATGACCAATGGATGGGAGATCGCAGGTATACCCCAGGGATAACATCAGTGTCACTGCTTGACAAAGGCACAGCAAAATAATGGGCATATTATCCTTAGAACTGAAGGGGTGGCAGAAGCTACAAAACTCTGGGCTAGGCTTATATATGCCCTAGGGCAGATAGCCTAGTATGAACCTATGAACCTATGAACATAGGCCTGGAGCAGTTCCTGCTATTAGGACAGTGGTCTGCAGCAAGCTATTTAGTAGTAGGCAGTTTTAGCAATTGGTATTTGACCATGGCTAATCCATGTTCCTTCTTGTTGTGGTACCAACATGGGGGTGTGGTTATCCATGACATTTATTGCTAGTCACCCTCATTTTGTAGCTTGTTCCATGTTTTTGCACATGTACATCCCTTATGAGGTGTGACCTGGTAGTGTTAGGTTGCTGGTGTGGGCTTTGACCCAGTTGTCTATTACAGCACTGATATCTACATCCTCTATACTGTGTGCGTTTCCACTGCACGCATCTTGCTGTTTATACTTCTGGCATTGGGTAGCATTACATCTAGGTTCCTATCCCTTGTGGTACCTATGAATGTGGGTTTGTGTTTTTGTGGTTTGTGATTGGTGAGGGTGGATGTTAGTCAGGGTCCTCAGGTGTGCATATGGTACATGGTGTTACATTACTTGACACATGGCATTCATGCCTCAGGTGGTGCTGCAGGGCTGCCTCTGTCAGATGCACATACTACACTCCCTGTACATGTTTGGAAGCAGGTTGTGTCATGTTAGGCATGCCTGTTACTATATGAGTGAGTCAGAGCGGGTATCAGTCCCAGTGTTCCTACTGACTAAGTGTATGTGCTATGTGTTGCCTCTTTGCCAAGGCCAGGGCATACTGGGCACGCCTCCTTCTGCCTACTGGGGCAAGGTCAGGTTGTTCCTCCTCCGAGTCACCCTCTGCTATTTGCTGGAAGAGACGCATATTGCTGGCCACAACCTCACGGGCATTGGGGAAATATACATGATCACCGACATGTGCTGACATGGCATCCAGGAACTGGTGCAGTACCCTGGAGGCTGATGCCTGTGATATCCCCATCATATCACCAGTTGGTCTCTGGAAGGTACCTGTTGCTAGTATTCTTAGGCCAACACATACCTTGGTTTCCACTGGGATGGGTTCCCCTCTGTTGGTTCTGTGTGTGAGGCGTGGCCTGCACAGCTCAACAATTTGCTGCAGAAGGTCTCTGTCCACTCTGTAGCGCTCTACTATCTCCAGCTCATGTAACCCATGGTAGGTGACCCTGGGCCTTTATACTCTTCTCCTTCTCCTCACTCTGGGTTGTCTGTCAGCATCTGCATTGTCACCACCCGCAGCAATTTGCCTATGCCTGATTATAACAGCTATGGCAGACCCTAGCATTTCTGCTCTGAGTTCAGCTTTTTTCAGTTTTTAATTCTGATAGCTTACTTTCTTGCAGTATCTCTTCTGAGAAACACCCTGCACTGCTCTTTGCAGTGTTTTAAGTGCTGGGTTGGGCTTCTAGTCTGCCTGTGTAATTGCCTGCTTCCAATTGTTTCCAGCAATTAACTCCAGCAGTATCCCCTGGCAGTTTCCCTGTATTTTGGTTGTTTCCTGTTTCCTTTCTGTTTCCTCAGGGGGAGCAATGTGCACACCAGCTGAAGCACGCTCACAGTTGCTTAAACGCATGCACACATCCTTACACGGTGTTACACGCATGCACACATCCTTACACGGTGTGAACTTGGCTGATTCATGTTAAAACGCGCACACACAGCCTTGCACACGTGCACGCCCGCGCAAACCATTGTAAACGGTTTGCAACACGCTCCCACATGTTGAACCTCCCTTACACACGTGCACACGCGCGCATTCACGTATATCAAGAAAGTTGGAGTGTAGGGATAGTGTGCACCCTCTGTTTCTTGACTTTTCTAGTGTTCTGTTGGGACACACCTTTCTCCCTGATGTCTGTCTGTCATTTGTCACCTTACATTGCCCTCCAATCTGATACATTTATTTCTATCATTCCCCCCCGTGATGTCACCTACCTCTTACTCTGTTCCTCCCCCTTCTGTAACTCTTACACTACTCAGAAAGTGCTCATTACCTATGTGGCAGTGTGATTCAGTATTGTAACCCTCATTTACATAGGATTGCCTAGTAATGCTTAGTTACATATCTTACACGGAGCTTCCCCCCTTGACAACCACTACACGGAAGCCATATTGTTTTTGGTCTGCTAGTCCCTCCATTGACATTCCATGTAATACATAAATCCCACAATTGTGGGCTTATAAGCTTCGTTTTTTAGTTTTAGGTAGCGCACCCCGTTTGCGCGGGTGTGCGCTGCAGTTAAACATCATAATCCCACGGAAAAAAAAAGTTATTTAAAATATTTTTGCAACACTTTTTCATGCCAATGGCCACATATTTGGCCATTGGCATGCTAAATGAAACATATGCACCCTTTATTTGGAGCTGACATAGCTCCGTTTTCAATTTTGCAGAAATGTACTCAGTTGTCAGCTGAGTACATTTCTGCAGCTAACACGTCCATTACACGGACTGGTTTGGGTTTCTTGGATCACTCAAATACCTCATTTGCATATCTTTGAGATGCAAATGAGGTATTGAGCATTTCCACACCCAGTCCGTGTAAGAGACGTGTTAGCTGTCTCTTACACGGAGGTTTGGGCTGTTCCTGGATCGGGAGGCTTACATGGAGGCTTACACTACTCTTAAACTCCGTGTAAGCCTTCCTAAATCTGGCCCAGAGTATAACAAATTTTTAGTGGCAAAATGACACCTTCCAGCAGAATACTTCTCCCTGGTTATCTGTCATAATTTTACATATAATAGCTAGAAAAATGTAAAACAAATGTAATTTCAAGCCATATGTTAGTATTTTTAAGTCAAGCAAGATAATCAATCCCAGTTTTGCCCATTTAATAAGATCTTGCAAACATTCTTCATACCTGGTACAATGGCTTATTTACAAGTTATTGTATTATTTCAGTGCACTTGGAGTCAGACCTCAGATTTTTAAATGAATAAATTGTGATGTTAGACCAAACAGAACACCTCTTGTGCCTTGTAATCAGGTATTGAATTGTGAAGTCCATATTAACACACTAACAGCCAGGATACTAAACTTAGATATTAAGTGTGTCTGTTACATTAAGTACTTTCACCTTATTTCCTCATCCCAGGATTTATGGTGTACTTGAAACTATAAGTTTAAAATCTGCATGCTTTTCCTCCATAATGTTTTTTTTTTCTGCATGATAGGCAATTGGACAAACCACATTTACTTTTGCTATATCTGTAATATGCTACTGAATACTCAGTTTAACATTGCATTTGGTCTTCCCACTGTACCATTTAAGTTTTGCACAACTGCTTTTTATGCCATCCACTGCTATTTACTAATGACATGTGTAATATTTAAGCAGTTGTAATTTATTTGAATTTATTCAAATGTCAGTGACCTGCATTACGAATCTGTGCATATTACACCTTGGATAAATAAACATTTCTTTGGATACATCTATCTTTTTTAGGAAACAGAACTTTAAATGAGAGTATTTCACTAATATTTAGTGATGTCATAAAGAAAAAAAATGGACATATAAGGCACAACTTTGATTAAGTTACCATCCATCACTAATCCTGGACATTGTTTCTAGTAATTTCCTAGAAACTCTGTAATAAAGTAATATAATTTGTTAAGCAATATATTTTCTGTATCCTTTTCACCTCATCATTCCTCTGGTGTATTTTAAGATGCCTTGGTAAATATCGTTGTGCATCGGTAGTCCTGTATGCATTCTGTTTCTTCTTTGCACAGGAAATAGATAGTGCCACCACTCTTTCAGCTTTGCCATTGCTTTTCAGAGATGATCAGAATCACCTCATTACAGACTTACTTTACATAACCTCTCAGAGGCAATAATTTATGGTACTATATCATATGTTCTTACATCAGGCCTGACTGCAAGTTCTGTAAATTCTAGGTCTCTTCGATTTCTGTGACAAACACATGATTTCTGTGTTTTGTGAATCACTAGTATCACATAATGCAAACTCTGACTCACCAGTTACATAATCAAGAAGGTCTTTCGACAAGACCTTCACCTCCACAAAACAGAGGTATCATACATTTACTTTAGACCATACTATCTCCTTTCATATATCATTGTCCCTTAAGATAATAGCAGTAAATTACAATAATACAAGGAAAATAAATTAAACTTGATTTCCCTAACTGAGGCAAATCCAGTCTTAATGGGAGATTGGAGGAATTACACTTATTAAAAAGATGGGAATTTGGGGGGACAGCAAACTGTGTTTCGACTGCCAGGTTTACCAAATCTTTAGTTAAGGCAATAAAAATAGTGGAGGCCTGAAAAAATTCCTAAAAAATCTATGGATGTTAAATTGCTAAAAAATGGTTTGCATAACACAAATAAAACCAAAAATTGAATATGACACTTGCTTATGGAGTACTAACACAGTAATATATTAATAAATTATGAAGAGATACTGTCATGTTAAGACAGACTTAGAAAACTGCAGGCAACAAAGGGAGCGAGGGTACCAATATGGGTATTTAAATTATTTTAAAAAATCCTTCTAAACGAAAGTCTTGGATCATCGGATCATAGGAGATTACTAGGCTATCAACCTGAATGCCATTTTAAGCCTAGCCACTTCATCCCAATGTAATGCCATAGAAATGCTAGTCAATACCCAAAACTGCATTTAGTGATGACTGTCCATGTCCAGAAGGGTTCCAGGTTCTATCCCCAGTAAGGATTTAAGGAAAGTAAGCAGCATGTTTTGCTTAGCTTGCGATGTGCATATTATAAGTGTAATAAAACTGTAAAATGGTTTACACAAAGTATAATTAATAAATGAAATATTCTACTCAAAATTATAAAATCCTGTGAAAATGAATGTCCTTTAAAGCTGCTTTGGACAGTGTTTTTAAAGAACTCACTGCTATGTTTTTTAGGTAGGCTAAGAGCCTGCAAACCATACCTGCGTGTGATTGAATTGTATTGTATAGCATTCTGTCACCTTTTCTAAAAAAGTAAATGTAAAAGCAGTCTTCATTGATTTAGGAATACCCACATTATCTGCTACAGAACTGAGCTAAACTAAATGGATTCTAATGGAAAAATTTGCACATTATTTATTTATTTTATTTAGTTATTTTACATTTGTTAACGGGGATGTCTGACTGAGCCGAAAAGGCCCTTTTTCAGCAGAGGCCCAGGGAGAAAAACTCCACAGAGAAAAATTACAAACATTTAGTTATTTAGACATGATCAGTATACACACAAATTACAAGAGACATGTTTTTACAGCGGTATGTGGCACATAACAGTTACAATGGAGAGAACAAACAAAAAAATATTAATTTTAAAAATAAAGGTAATTAATAGATTTGTGGTGTACAGCTGAAATTTGGAACATAGGTAGAATACATACATATTTTTTATTTAAAATTTATTGTGTTGGTAGTAATATCACCCCATATGCTTTGCATTTTTCTTGAAGTTCAAACTTTCCATGATGGAATGAACCAGTAATACCTCACTACAAAAATTAGTGCATTGTCTTTTATAAGAGAGTTGTATGGTCAGCTAAATCTTGCAGGTGAAACTCCTTATATGGAAATTAAGGTACCCACTTGAAATTTCAGGATCAGGTCAGTGATTTCAAAATATGAAGAGTGACTGGCTAAAAAACACTTGTGAATACTAGGTATAAGATGGGCATTTCTCAGAATATTCCCTTCTCTCTCCGGTATGGTGATCACAGTGTTAATATATATATATATATATATATATATATATATATATATATATATATATATATATATATATATATATATATATATATATATCTATATATATATATATATATATATCTATATATATATATATATATATATATATATATATATATATATAAGTTTGGGGGTGCAGGGGACTTGTCCTCTAGCAAAAAAAAAAAAAAAAAGTTTAAAGGAAAAAAAAGATGTTTGATATTTGCACTTCTCCTGCAATTTCAATTTCTTTTTGGAGTGTTGACATTCTGCATTCTGAGTACCAACATTTCAATAGGGAAACAAAAATGAACAAACATGACACTGGAGTGCCTGTTGAAATTTAAAGAGTGGTACTTACAATCTTTAGAACTGGAAACCTACCAGTGTAAAACAGGAATATATACTAAGTCTTAGCTCGTGTCATCTGAAAGTATTCCCCTTACTCTTAGGTAGAGCAACCTATAATTATTGCAGAGCTACGGGCACAGTTACCCATGTCCCCAGTATAGAGGACAGAACACTTTTGCAAAAAAAATGCTTGAAAGATGCAGCAATGAGATTCTGAATTCGCTGAATTTTCTGTTCCTGTAATAGTTGATGTTTCCATATGTGATGGGGAGCCGTGATGCTGCAGCACTGAAACCACAGTGTAAGTAAGTAATTGTTCTTTTGTATAAGTAGCTAGTTTTGATTACCAAGAATACTTTTACTGAGTATGTAAATCATTTACTGAAGACTTTGACACCATTTCGTAGATGGGTCTGTATTGCAAAAATGACAAGGGCTAAACCTAAAACATCAAAATCACACATCTTTCTACTTTACAGAATCAGTTGCAGTTTTCACATCTAAACCATAAATGAAAGTGAAATTCACTATAAACCTGACTGATTTTCAGATTTTCATCTCCACATCCAAGTGCTGTGCAATATTTGGTACTCTAATGAGGGTCTAGTAGCCCTGTGCATTGATAGATATAAAACAATAACTGCAATCCTTTCAGTGGGCTGAATCAAACTTACTTGTTGTACAAATTGTTTCATAGCAATTTCTTGACAAGTTCTGTTACTATACAGTATTTTATACAGTGATGAGGAAACTAGGCAATGTGCACACAGACACATACCTATATCTATATCTATCTATATATAGAAAAATAAAACTATATCTATATATCAGCATATCTGTCTTTATCCATACAGATCTATCTACAGCTATCTCTCTCCTTCTCTCTCTCTCTCTCTATATATATATATATATATACATATATATCTGTCTTTATAGATACAGATCTATCAATATCTATATCTATATCTATATCTATATCTACATCTATATCTATATCTATATTTATATCAACAGGTACATCAACATTTGTCTATCTACCTATCTATATATTTGTGTGCGTGAGTGTGTGTGTGTGTGTGTGTGTGTGTGTTTGTGTTCATGTATGTATCATGTAAAATTGTGTGATAAGTTCACATCTAATATATTAAATCAATAGATTTTTTTCTGTGCTAATGGAGTGCCATTATTCATTGATGTAAACTCTTTCTGTGTTATCATTAGTTTATTTACACCCTTCAGGGATTATCAGAGTTACAAATGCTAACCTACTAATGGACTAAGATTGAACGCTTGATCTTCAAATGTTTGAGATTCAGCCCTCAGATGACTGAAGATCCACCAGAGATCCTAAAAAAAAACACAAAGTCCCAGAATTGCAATACAGTTCCAGTGTAAAATGCAATAGATAAACATAAAACACAATCATTGAAAACATTGGATGAATATCAGAATCTACAATGACTATTCCCGATTTAATGTAATCTTAAAATTGTACCTTACATGTTAAGCATTTCCGTCTGTACAAGGACTTCCTGTGAACCATAATATGTCACACCTCATGCACACTTATAATCCCAACTGTTAAAAGAACATGCACATTTAAAGAATACATCTCAAATATCTGTAAATGTATATATATATATATATATATATATATATATATATATATATATATATATACATATACAGATAGATATAGATATAGAAAATATTGGAACTTAATGCTTAAAGGACATCAGGAAAAATTAATTCATAAAAATGTCATGCACATAATGCAAACCACTGAGTGGTATTCAAATCACCTATGACTTCCTTTTAAAGTCACTATATATAGATATACTGTCATTATGTCCCAGAGGTCTACCAGCATTGGCACAAAGGTGCCAGATCAACTCCTGATACAATAAACGGTTCTTCTAATCACTCCCATACATAGCAGCTTCAATGTTTGCCAAAATTAAAAATTTAAAATTAAAGTTGGAAACAATTATTTTCATATCATGCCAGTGGACCCCTGTCATCTTTTTTAGAGACACTATAAATGTGTTGATACATCCAGTTATTTAGCAATTTCTCAGCTTTACTGATGTAAAAACTGGACATAAATCACAACAGACAAAATAAATCTCAATGTTTCTTCTACAATTATATCTACCTGTTTACCTCCATTTATTAATACAGTTTAAAATTGCAGCATAATATTCTGTGTCTATGTCTATGTAACTACACTGATAACATCTCCCACTCTTTCTGGACTTATTGTGAGCCCCATGATCTACACTGGGCAAGGATCTCACGAAAATATTTTTATATAGATTTTCCTCTTATAAATAAAAACTGTGTCACCCCTAACCTGAAATACCATAAAATCAAGACACTCCAAAGTATTCCAGATATCCTCCATAACTTTCCTAATATCTTTGGAGTTGAGGGAGAATTGCAAAACAATGGCTTTGTCATGATTCACAACACTGTTGAGTTCATTGTTAATACAATAATCCCCATCAAACTTTCTTTCAAAAAAATCTCAGTCACACCTGAATAATAGGTCCATATTTATCATTTCCAGCGATAAAACTTCATCTACCATATCATTGTCGAAAAGCATATCCCCAACCGTTCAAACTCCTGTATCCGTCAATCCTCATTTGATGTCAAATGACAAACTCTGATATAATGATTTCTATCCAAACCTCATTGCTAATGCAATGGATGACACTAGTTGAAATGAAGAAAAGAGTTAATAAATGTAAGTTTCCTATATAATGTGATTTCAAGCTTGCCATTTTTTTCCTTCAAAACATCTATATCCAAAAAATAAATGTTGTTGGTCATTATGGTGGAGGGGAACTTCAAAAAATTCAGCTGAACCATCTAAAAAGGGATTGAACTCATTATATTTTTCCATTCCTCTTTCCCATATTAAAAATATGTCATCCAGTTATTGTACCTATCTAGTATAATACCTGTACATGTTAGCCTTAAATACCATCTCTCTCTCTCCCATTAGCATAATACTGTGTTGGTGAAAACAGCTGTGCAGTCTGCACCCATAGCAATACCTTGTACTTGTTTAAAATATTCACCTTCAAAAAGTAGCTGTTAGTAAGAATAAGTTTCATTAAATTATATACCAGTTTTACCTCTAAATCTGTTGCAGATCATAATGACATCCTGAAACTACTTAAGCACCACATCATGGGGTATAACAGAAAATAAATGTTTAATGTCCACATTAACTAAATAATGATCCTAAATTATGCAAATGGTTTATAACATTCCAAGAACGCCTTAAAATCTGACCATCATTACAAAATCATTCTTTAATTTCCCATTAAAAATTTAGTAAGAGGTTACATTATCAGGCCTCTCATTGAAACAATAGGCTTCATATGAGGAATAGCAGTGTATGAATTATTTTTAGGTATCCCAAACATTTTTGAAAGTTTAGGATTTTCAACCTTAAGAAATTGGATCTAAGACAGTGACATAGCATCATGTAAAAATAACCGATTAACTTACATGTTAATTGTATAATATGCCCTAGAAATTTAATTAATGGATGCTAATTGATACATGTCCATGTCAGCCAACAATGTAGCCATATAACTGACATAACCTATACTGTTCATTAACACAAGACCACCACTTTTGCCCACTTTTATGTATCTAACACTTCTGTCAGATTCAAATACCTTCAAAATGTCCTTCTCTTCCCACGGAAGGTTGTAAAATCTTTTATGTAGGCAATGCAAACACAATTTCCTAATGTCTCCCTCACATGTCTTTTCAAAAGCATTAATTAATGGATGAACTGGGGGATTGTAAGTACTCTTACTTTTAAATATCCCAGATGGAATTAATATCATTCCATTGAAACACCAGAGTGTCAGAATTTAATTTCCTGATGAGCAATTTCAAGTCCACCAATGTAGTAGCTAAATCTCCTCTCCCTCAGGGAACAAATTTAAAGCCTTTAAAGAACAAATTGTGGTGGTGTGAACTTATGAGAATGTCAATATAAAGTTAAAATCATAGTAATAAGTAAAGTGAACATTACCTGTGGTGGGAACTGGTCCATTAATTAATTTGCTCCATGGACATTGAGGGTGGTATGACCCCAATCTCATTTTATTAGTGTGCTTGGGATGTGAGGTATTATGGTCATGAGGTAGTCTGTGTTGTCAGGATAAAAGCTCTTAATCTATATGTTACAATTTTATGTTTACATTAAACTGGGAATTGGCAGCATAGCAGCTGGTATTCTTCCAATGTTTCTGATGTTTGTTTTCTGTTAAGATTCCCCATAGGAAATCATTATCAAATAATTTTGCCAGCAGTGATGCCGTTTTTGGGAGAATTTCTCCCTTCTTTGAGTTGGTGTGATCATGGAGTTGGTATATATATATATATATATATATATATATATATATATATATATATATATATATATATACACATATATATATATATATATATATATATATATATATACATATATATTTATATTTATATATATATATATATATATATATATATATATATATATATATATATATATATGGGTCTACTTGTGTTGGACAAAAGACCAGAAGATCGAAATCCGGAGCACCGAGACAAAAACAACAAAGCCGCAGAACACCGAAAAGCGTGAAATTCAAAATCCTGATGTTACAGGAGTATGAATTAGCGCTTTTTGTGTTCTGCTGTAGGTAAGTGTGTGTGTGTGTGTGTGTGTGTGTGTGTGTGTGTGTGTGTGTGTGTGTGGGTGTGTGTGTGTGTATTTGTGAGGGAAAATGCTGTGTGTAAGTGTGTGTTGTGACTGTGGTGTATGTGTGTGAGGGACTGTACTGCGTGGGTGTGTGTTTGCCTTTTGTGTGTGTGCGATCTCAGAGTTAGAATATTAAATTAGTGGGGGTATAGGGGGTGCAAGAGGGCTTGACCCCTGCCTATCACTAGTGTAAGGTGTCTTGTTTAGTAGTGTGGGGAAGTTGTATGTGTCTTTTTGTTTGTTATGTGTGTTTTGTAAACTTACGTGTTTTTCGGTGTTCTGAGGTTTCGTTGTTTTCATCTCGGTGTTCTGCATTTCATTCTTCTGGTCTTTTGTTGTTACGACGTAGATCTATATATATATATATATATATATATATATATATATATATATATATATATATATATAAGTTCATGGGGTATGGGAGATTCCTGTTAACCCTAGGGGCCCTCCTGCAAATAAATACTTACAAAGTGTTTTTTTGGCATTCTTTTACAGGAAATGCAGCTTTATGATTCTAATCCTCAGTGCATTCACTTTTTTCTACTCATAGTGGAAGCTGCTACAAAAGCACTTCTAAACCTGACGTGCTTATACTATTTCCTAAAAACTAAAGCACTAAGTTTAGTCACTGGATAAAACACCCTTGGCAGGATTCACGAAGCCTCCGTGTAAGAGATATATGGCTTACACGGAGGCTGCAGTTAAACGGTGTGACGTCAGCATGTCATGCATATGCATGAGGGCATGCTGAATCACACCTAAGGCTAACACGGTCCATGTAAGACAGTAGGGGGCGTGTCCGTAGGCCGAGCCCTGCAAGCGGACATACCCCCAGAAGAGTAAAAGTGCCCAAAGTAAACACCCTCGACAGAGGCCATGGAAATGTGAATAAACACAAAACAACACATGCCCCCACAGACTATGAACATAAAATATATAAATGAACATGTTATATATTTTTTTTAAATCGTAAATATGTTTGCCCGTGAGTGCGCTCATTTGCACGGGCGTGCCCGTAGCTTAGCCACATTTAGCAGTCAGCGGAAAAGCATATAAGAACTAAATATGCAAAGTAAGCAAAGAAACAATAGCGTAGCGGTACAGACATCGGCTGAAGGGCAGGCATCCATGGTTCAAGCCCCCACAACATTAATTTTTATTTTTAGTAAAATAAGCACGAAACAAGTCCCTGACAAATATGTACACATATAAAATCATATTTTATGTAAAATGTAATGAAATAGTCCATTTATTTTGAAGAAATGTGAGATAAAACAATAAAAAATGTGAGACGTGCCTATAGCTGAGCTACAGTTTAACAAGGTGAGTGCATCTGCCCGTAGGTGAGCAGTGGTTTAACAGGTGCAAAATGAGTGCCCATAGGTGAGCAGTGGTTTAACATGCTGAAACTGTGTGCCCCTAGCTGAGCTGAGCATAATATGCGTGCTGACAGCCAAATGAGGCGTAAACCAGCGTAACCCGTTTGCGCGGAGCTGCGCACCGCGCTAACAAGCTGACGGGCAACGTTGAGCAAGCTGTAACAAAACTGCCTTTACACAGACACACCCCCTAGCCTGTCATAAAATATAAAAATCAGTGGCCAGGCTCGAACCCAGGATACCATGCACCATAGTCAAGGTACTGAACCACTAAGCCACGACAGCTGCACTTTGAATTGCAGTAATAGCAAATATATAGGAATGAATAGAAAGTGGAGCATGACAAAGCAGGTTTTGTGAAGTTGATACAATTCCAAAATGGCCAATCACAGATAAGTGAGGGAAAAACGGCATATATAAGCCCCATAGGTGGGAATACACAGCATAAACAATTGTAGAACTGACTTGCAGCCAGAATGTCAGGAGTAGGTGAGGGTAGTTGCTTTCGAGCACAGAGGTGGGGCATTGAGGAGTCCAGATACATGGTCTGGCTCCTAGTCCACAATCATGAGGCCCAACTCATGCAGGGCCAGGTCCTGTGGGGAGCATATAGGGCTGAGGCGTGGGACCGGTTGGCTCATGATCTCACCAGTGCCACAGGGATTCCAAGGACTGGTGAGCAGGTCCGTCACCACCATGCGGACCTGAAGAGATGCAAGCAGGACCAATTGAACCTTTGGATCCAGGAGGCCCGGCAAATGCCCAACGCCCACTACTGAGTAAGTTACATTTAATTATGTATGTAAGAAATTAAATTAGCTGATATTATGGAGATGTGTATTCCAATATTACTTCATTTATATTACAGCTGCAGGTGTCCGTTCTGTGAACCGCAGAGCCTATGGCGATAGGCTGGTGCGGTTGCGCCACCAGGCAGGTCAGTAATCCACTCCCAGTAACTGTAAAGAAATATAAAAGTATGACAGTTAGCAAAAGAGTGCAGTGTAGTTACTAAGTAATAAAATGTGCAAGTAACAGTGTAAAAGTGTTTGCAAGTATTGCTTGATTACAAAAGTGTGTTGCAGTCTGTAATCCAAACAGAAAAATGAAAATGTCTGAAATAAAGTCTGAAATAAAGATGCCCCACCTGTAATATAATAGTACACAACCTGCAGCAGGCTGAAAAGTACAGCTGCAGAAGATGAGCAAATCACATGTGTGAAATATATCCCTGTTGAAATACTGAAACATGACAGAAGTGAGACTGCTGGAAAGGATTGTAATAACTACAGGTAAAACATGTCAATAAAGCCTAGAAGTAAGAACTATCCTGAATAGTAAAATGAAAACAAGTGAGAGAGTGTGAGAAAGAATTATGAATCCACCAATAACGTAGTAATAACCCCTGAATAAAGTATACTGCAGTCAGTACAGAATGAAATGAATGTGGCAAGTAGAACCAAACTGCGAAATGTGTTCAAAGTGTTGCTGCAGCTGGAATGTGTATCCCAAAATCTGGATATGTTGCTCTCAGTCTGCAATATGCAGATAGTATGATTGTCTGAAATATCAAACATCCACAGTTGTCTATAGCTATATAAAGCAAATGTAGCAGGATGAAGTAGCTGAACAAAGCCAGATATGAACGTATATGAATAACAATAAAATGTATATTGATGTAGCAGTAACAGTCCTTTCACCAAATTGAAGTAGTTATCATATAGGAAACTGTAGTTAGAACAGTAGTGTGTATATATCTGTAGCTATTAGAAATGTACAGCATATGTATTGGTATTCGAAGGTGTTAATAATATTTTCTTCACCCCACCCTATAACCACATATAATCCATTCCACGTGAAATTGGTATGTGCAATCACAATTAACACCCCTGGACATTTGTCCTGTTGGGTCATAAATATTTGCATGTACGTTGATGCATCTGCCCTGTTCATACATCCAAACCTGATGGCCTGTTGCCATCAATCAACCCTGCATGTTGTTGGACTGTGTATTGCTGTTCAAATTATGCATGTGTTATGCTCGTTGTTCAATGGTGTGAATATCTGGGTGTTTGGTTAATGGGAATACTAATGCATGCTGTTACAACTAATTGCGAATGGTATTGTATGTTACTAACCCAAACTGTCATGACATAATGCAAAACATAGGATGACAGGGAAGGCGGGTTCCAGCGGACCCACCTCTCCCACCTCAGCTGGTGAGTGCACCTGGCACTAGTGCCCGGTCTTGACCCTCCTCTGGTGGCCCTGTGCCACCTGTGGGTGGAAGCACTGCAGGGGGTGGGGCCCGTCCCCCCTCTGCAAGCGTGGCCAGAGGAGAACCACCACTCACCCTCTGTAGCATCCGGACTGTGGTGCGTAGGGAGATCCGGGACTCTGTTCTTGGGCCCCTACGCCAGCTTGAGGCACAGGTGGCACAACTTACGGGCATCCCTGTTGCCTGGCCTACACAGCCCCCAGCACAGCCCCATCCTGGGAAGTGAAGGAACAGTGGCAACTGCCCATGGGTGGGGATATCAGTTCCACTGTTGCCATCTGTTGTCTCATGGGCTCTGGATATCCAAACATCTGTCCCCGTCAATTGTGTAACCCCCCCACACGTGTCATACACCGCCCCTGTATGCATCTTGTTTGTCTTGTCTGTTGACCTACCCAATCTACCTCCCCAGCTGTACCGACTTCCTTCACCTGACATACCACTCTCACCTGAAAAAAAAAAAAAAAAAGGGCACTCTGTACCCACAAAAAAATTACGCCCCATACATGCCTGCCCATTCTGCACATATGTCTGCTGGACATGGAAACTATCAATTACAATTGGCTGTACAACAAGTATTTTTGTTGTCCTGACAACTCTCTCAGGGGTGGAAGATTTCAAATGTCACACCAAATTACATACATATGCACAGCTGTTGCTGAAGAAGAAATGGGCAGCTATGGGCCTTACCTACATCCCTCCTGCAAAACCCAAGCTTGTTTCCTTACTGTCTTACCCTCTTTGTGACCCATTTTTCACTACTTTCCTGTCTCCCCATTTTCATTTCTTTCAAAGAAAATAGCGCGGGTGTGCGCAAGAGTAAGCACGTTTAAGCGGTTGTAAGCGGGTGTGCGCGGAGCTGAATGCCTGTGCGCATGCGTGAGCTCCGCGCAAACCAGCGCTAACCCGGTTACAACTGCTTAAAAGTGCCTTAGTTACTCTGATTGACAGGTCCTGTAGTCAGTTCAAAAGCAAAATAAAATCCCACTGTCAGTCCCGAACCCAGGACCTTGGCAATAGTAGTCTGCATGACTTACCACTAAGCCATGACTGTTATACAAGAACATTGTGCTAAAATAAATATATCATGTAATAGTAGGAATGAATGTAAAGGGAATATAGGATGTGTAGTACACAAAGCATATCATGTATATTTACTGTCAAATCTAGTGGATATCTATGATAGTAGTGTGTGAACAGAAACAGCCATGCTAGTTGGTAGCTAGTAGGTAATAATGTCACTGTAGCACCTTGCAAGCCACACACATACTCACAGCAGGATAATCACTGCCCATACCCCACAACCTGTTACAGGAACACATCCAGATCAAGTAATAAAATATGTGGAGCAAAGGGCCAAAACCAGGGACACATTACAAATAATGTTACAACAAACTTAGACAGTTCAGAGAGTAACAGGTTCTGCATTTTGTGGGATGTTTGGAAGTGTATGAAGTCTGAAACTTAAATGTTTGTCACTATATTCTGACTTGAGCCCAGTGTGATTTGCCAGAAAAAGCTGTGCATGAGATATTGACCAAAATATGAGGCAGAAATGTGGACAACCTGCAAATATTTGTACACATGAGACGTCTGACACCACCATATTTGAATAGTTAAGAGCCTAGACATAGCAACAGTGACTGAGTTACAGGGATGCCCCACAGACTCCATGTGAAATGTACAAACAGTAGGCAGAAAGGTGTTACAACACATGCAATCGTAACTATGAAGTCCTGAAAGTATGCACCACTTGCATGGCAGAAAAAGTGTAGTAATACATATGCTCATGCTATCCTACAGTCACAACTGCAGCATACCAGACAATTTAATGGGTGTACCCCACTGATATGTAGCATTCCATGAGGCAGATAACATATGCACTGAGAGTCTCTGGGGCCTGCTCAGCAGCATACTCAAATACCCTAATAGATGTCAAGGCCCACACCATGGCCAGACCACACTGCATGCTGCAACATCCTAGCAGATATAGCAAGCATTCCAAGGTGTGAATGTACATGGAAAATAGGAAAGCCACAGCAGCACACTACAGTCAGGACACCTAGCAGGCATACAAGTAGTGCCTGTAAAGGGCAAATATTGAAGCCATAGCAACAAAGTGCAAGAGCCACTGCTATACACCAGTTACACTACATGTCCCACAGGAAAGCACACACACACACACACACACACATTAACAGTTGTAGTAGTCATAGGTGTCAGTGTACATACACAGTTAATACAGGAAACTGGAGAAATGAATGGAGAAATGTTAATCTACAACACAGCTGGAAATATGAGAGAGATATTAACCTTTACACTCACAGAACATTGTCCACAGCATACCAGCATGGTCCCTGCCCTTAAAATCTGAAAGGGCTACGCCTATCTCACATACCTTTTTATAGCACTGTTCTGAAATCACAGTGAGAACTGCAATCAGTACACAACTGGCTGCATGCAATTAGCAAATGCTGGCTAACAATTGGTGCAGAGGCCATCACATGGACATATGCAGATACCTACAAAAGCATGCTGTACTCCCAGTCCACACATGCAATACTTTCATTGCACCCTGAGGAGGAAGTGAGAGACAGAGAGAGAGAGAGAGAGAGAGAGAGAGACAGAGACAGAGAAAAAAAATTAAACATACACAAACAAAACTGGTCAGCAACAGCCACCTGAAAGCTGACAACTGGCAAGTGGAGCAGCATGACACAAAACCAGATGGCAACACAAGCAGCTGTGACAAACACAGGTAATGTAAAGTAATACTATAAAGGTCTACATACTGTGAACCCTCCATATGTGTCATTGGTCTGTATCCATATGTATATGAAGATGTGCAAAGGGCAGGGGACATACAGCAACTATCAGTGAAGGCTGTACATACATTTGTATGTGAGAGCATCTATGTGCACATATCAATGTAGGTTGAATGTAGGTTGTAGTGCAATGTACAAAGTAGGTTTCACAGTTATGTATGTTTAGCAGTATTTTAGTGTGTGTATACAGTATGGTGAACAAACATGTTGATATACCTATCTATCATATGGATACGTATGTATGTCAAAATATGTATGTATGTATGTGTATATATATATATATATATATATATATATATATATATATATATATATATATATATATATATATATAATATGCATATATGTATACATACATAGAGAGAGATGTAGGAATACATAGACAGATGTAGATAGATAGAATATGTACAAACATATATATGTAATACACACATACAGATATAGATATATGTAGATACATATACATAGACAGACAGATCTGACTATCTACAGGTATGACTGTATATGATGACCTCAACACCCCCTGTCCCACCCCCTCTGTCACTCTCACCCCTTCTCTGTCACACCCCCCCTCCATATCTATAGCAATATATGTACATCAATATATATATGTGTATATGTATACAGACATATATATATATATATATATATATATATAGAGAGAGAGAGAGAGAGAGAGATGTATATATATTTTGAGTGAGGCACATGTGTACAGATGTATTGCAACAGGTGCCTGGTGACAAAGGCATGGAGTGAACACCAGTGTCAAAACTGGAGTACCATACCCCATTTCAAATCACCTACACCAGTAACCACCAGATATGTGATTGGCTGCCCACCACTGCATGTGTCAGGGGTGAACAGGGTCATAAATGTGTACAATAGTCCCCCCAATGATATTCACAGTGGCACACTATTACTGGAATACCTGCACATGGTATGTGTCAGCAGACATGGTGTGTCAGCTATAGACATGTAGGTCAGTGTACCCCTCCACACCACATAATGGCTGCCATGGTATGTACCTCACATGACAGCTACAGATATGGAGAAGGACACAGTGATGTGTACAACACTGTGACAATGCACTCAAACACATTACCAATGCACAGTGACTGACAACACCACAGAGTACACACATACTACCCACATAGAGGTTACCACTCCTGGATTTACATACTTCAGTCACACCCATGACAGATGTCCAACAACCATAGTAACACCTCACACCATCCACAACCTAAATGACTGCTGTGTGTCGTCTGTGCCACTGCAATACAGAACACATGTGGAGGTAAAGGTTCCTACCCACAGATAAGACATACCCTGCAATAAACCACACAATGCTAAGAAGCAAGACTCCCCAAGAGTACGTCACACATACCCCTGCTGAATGTTAGTCAGATAGGTAATATGCCATATGAGTCACCCTGTGTAACTGTTTGACAGCAGCAGGTACCATCACACCACATGTGTCACAATGGTCAAGGTAGCAGAACAGTATGCTGCTGTAGTCCCATGGGCAATAGCATATTGTATAGCATTGTATTGTAATGTATTGTATTGTGTTGTATTGTATTGGTATGTTGAGGTGCCTCCTTCGTGGAGTGGAACCACTGCTTCTGTGCGCCAGTGTACAGGTACATATCCTGTAGTCAGGCTAGTGTTACATAGCACTTCTATATGTGTGTTTAGCTCCTGTCAGAGTTCATGTAGCATGCAACCAGGGATACCATCAGATCCCATTCATGTTGTGTATTCTGCTTTCCTGAGGGCGGCTCTCACCTGGACATCTGTGATGACAGGGAGGTTACAGTCAGCTGGGATAACTATGTCTTATTTTGGGGGAGAGGGAGGGGTGAAACCTGCACTGAACCTGTCTGCCACAATGTTGTCAATATCTGTGGTTTCAGTGAATTATTTGTTGTTGTGTACTAACTATGAGCATAGTGGAGGGATTCTGACCAGGTTGCTAACATAACTGAAGAAGGCCTTGTGGTTATCTGTAGTATCCCTCTTGATTTCCCTCTCAAAGTTGCCCATGGATGTTTGTATGAGGGAAAATAGATCCTTACTAGTGCTGCTCAGACATGCCTTCCCTTTATGGAATTATGCTTTGTCTTGCAGTAGCTTCCATCTTTTGTAATACAATCTGTCTGTGGCTGGGGTACACCAGACAGGATGCTGTCCCTTTGTGGAGAGTGTCTTAGTCATATATGGGATTGCATGATCCATGCATTCTCAGAGATGTCCGTAGAAAGCATTTGTGAAGGGGTCAGCATTGTGGGTTGTGTCTTCCACTGGCCCAGTGGGCTGAAAGGATACCATGTCACTGTTACAAAGTGTAAAGTTTGCATTTGCAATGTTATTCACTATAGTCATTTGTGCTGGTGGTGGAGGTGGGATATGTATATCCAGGGCAATTAGTTTGTGGTCAGCTCACAGTAGTTGATGATGTAGCCCATACAGTACCTAGATACAAACCCCCAGAGTGCGGAGGTGCTCTGGACCTGAATCAGTGTTCTGACTGCTGGGGTTTGGTAGTATGTCATATGGAGTGTGCCAGGTACTGTTGCACAGTTGCTGGCTGAGCACTGATACCTGGCCATTTACATTTGTATCCACCAATAGACAGACAGATGCTATATATGTGAGGTATGTTGTATCATAACAGTCGAGTAGCATGTGTAGTATGTGTGCCAAATTCTGCTGACATATTTTGCTGATATCAGGTTATTTCCTTTTTCAGGAACATGGCTCACCCGCAAAATCCAGCTTACTCCACAGCTGAGGATGAGGAGATACACCAGAGCTTGGTGCGTGATTATGCAATACTCTTTTCCTGCACCAGCCAGAATCAGCAGGAGAGGGCTGCACTGTGGCAAGACCTGTACCATCGGGTAAATGACATAGGCACGCATAATAGGACATATGAGCAGGTACGACATCACTGCAGTGATTTAATCAGAAATGTCCTTCAGTGTGCATCGGATATCCACAGGCAACAGGTTGCCACAGGTGGTGGGGTGGCTACACATCCCCCACTCACCAGACTGGAGGGATTACTCATGAGTGTAGTGGCTCCAGTCCGCCAACAACAACAACAGCAGCAGACATGCATTATGATGGAGGCTGGAGCCACGCAGCAGCAAGACTATGAGCGTGCAGGTAATATGCCATATGTATAGTTGACTGTTGTGTACACTGGTAGTTAATGCATGTGTGAGGTGTGTCCTTGGTTTGTAGCTGTCATCATAGTATTTAATGTGCAAGTGTGATATCCTCAATATCAGCAGCTGACCTGTGAAAGGCGACTGTTGTACTACTGACCTGTATCATACTCAGTAACAAGGGCACAGTTGTGCCCACTGACATTAGTTTCCTCACTTCTGCAGGTCCCTCCGGTGTAACAGCAATGCAGCCCATCCATGCTGGTGAGTGTGTATTAACAATACCTTTAATAGTCTTGATAGTAATAGTAATATTAGGCTCACTTAGTAGTGCTCTGTGTATGCATGCAGGTGTGTCTGTGTCTGTGTGTTGATATCTTGCATACTGAGTAGTGTACAACTGTGTGCAACTGTGTGCAACTGTGTACATGTGTACGTGTGCACGTGTGCATGTGTGCATGTGTGCACGTGTGCATGTGTGCATGTGTGCACCTGTGCATGTGTGCATGTGTGCATGTGTGCACGTGCGCATGTGTGCATGTGTGCATGTGTGCACCTGTGCATGTGTGCATGTGTGCACCTGTGCATGTGTGCATGTGTGCACATGTGCATGTCTGGACCTGTGCATGTGTGGATGTGTGCATCACTGGTAATATTGTGTAGACATTGTAAACTGTGTTGCCTGTTTCCCTCCCACAGGTTCTGGTGCTGCTCTGGTGTCATGCAGCAGGGAACCTGAATCAGGTGCCATGGGTACTGATAATGATGACATCTGTGTAATGGCACAGGAAGGTATGCCAGGGTCCATAATTGGTCAGCCGATTGACAGTACACAGCTGTCAACCCCATCAATGCGCACAGTTATCCTGTCAATACACCCTTTGTCACCAATGTCCCTAGGTGATAGACAGCATACAGTGGGCATTGACCAGGGTAATGTGGTATCTGTGGCACATGCCACCCCACACAGCAGCCATGGGCATGGCCCTGAGATGGTAGCACACAGACAGATGTCCAGGGGTTCTCGTGGGAGCATCCGTGGGCATACTGCCCCTGTCAGACGTGCCCACAGAGGTCTTACAACCTCAGCTATGTTTCAGGCTGTCATGCAGGCACAGTCACGTATGGAACGGTACACCAGACAGGGTCTGAGGGAGCTGACAGCATGTCGCACAGCCATGACTGACAGTATGCATGACATTGCAGCTGCCATCTGTAATTTCACCGATGTCATAGACAGACGTTGTGGGGACATATTAGACCGGTTCCACAACTACATGTCCATGAGCCAGGGCAATGGTGGACGGTTGAGGCATCGACGTGGGCGTATGCCAGCAACAGCAGCACCTGGCAGTCGTCGTGGATGACAACAGGGCCGCGGCCACCCCCGTAGTGCCAGCAGCAGCCCCAGGAATGCCGGGTCTGTGCTGTCATCAGACCACCCCAGGAGACCATGTGCATGTGGCTCTGGCCAGGCCCGACAGGGATCTGTGTCCAGTCAATGAACACCTGCTTCTGATGACAGTACCCAGTCTGGGTTGGTACTGGATACGGTCCGTAGCACCCCTGCAAGGCACAGGTACCATGTCCGTGGCCAGAGACACTGATCTGTATGACCTGGCAGGTACAGTCTGTGGCTGTCCACAAACACCAGTATATGGCAGCCATGAGGTGGAACTGTGTGCATCCATTCACACATGCGAATTGACAACACCTAGGGCTACCGCATACACGCACACACTGCATCAACATTGCCCCACCTTGTACTGCTGTCCCTCACCAACACACATACACATATATGTCAATTGGTGGTATCGGTGGCTGACTCAGGCATACCAAGTTCACATCCTGTGCATATGATGAAACTGTGCCACCTCCTGCAATCTGTAACATCAGTGCAGGTACAGGTTAACATGTGGCTGATGCACAGGGTGACTACATAGACGTGTAGTAATAGTATCATGGTGTTAATAGTACTGTGTGCTGAAATAATTGTGGGTATATCACAGCATGCCTGATGCAGTAAGGGTATGATTGCCATGTACTGTTGTCTACACCCATGGTAAGTACCATAGTGTATCATCTGCTCATGTTGGCATACTGGTGGTAAGGATGTCAACAGAAGGCTACATACATAGGTAGCACAGGGGATAAGGTAATGAAAGTATTAATACGCAATGATGGACATGTAAACTGCAAGTGGCATGTTGCCCGCACTGGACTCTGCAATGCAGATGTTTGAGGATGTTGATATATGTGCAGTACTACATGACTGGTACAGGACACACAAGAGCACCCTAGCACTGCAAGCTCACATCTCATACCATGCTAGACGGCCCCAACACACAAAACTAACTGTCATAGGAGAGAGAGTCCCCATACATGTCAGGGATACTGTGGTGGTAGGCCAGGTAGCATACATCCTACTAAGTATGGAACCACTGAGTTAAGGCTCTGTGTCTGTTATTTGACATGTGTATTACTGCAGGTATGAGCACATGGGTTTCCAGCCAGTTATTGTACATCCTGACGGTACATGGTCTGTACACTTGTGTGTGCTGAGACTGGACCCTAGACATATGACGTGTATTTCCATGTACATGTGCATAGTGCCTGCATATTTGCAGTGTTACCTACTGGAAGTGGTACAGCTTGTTTGTTGTACAATGGACTACATGCAGCCCTGCTTACTGTAGCTTTGTTTGCATACATGTTTGCTTGCAATTACCCTGGAATACTGATCCCACCTGCAATGCATAGTTACAGAGCTTCTGTGGACTCCTAGTGCCATCTGCATAGCTTACTATATGTATGTCCATGTCTCACTTGACAGAACGTCACTGTTTGTCCTGTTCACATGTACGTTGCCTGTGACACATTGCATATGACTTACCTGGCATTTGTCCATGTGAGCAGTCCTATATGCCACTGCTAACTAATCACAGGCACTACACCCTCACATACTCATCTTCTGTTGAACCACCTGCTTCGCTAGGGATGGCTTGCACCTGTCAGCCCTGGGCTTTTGGATATTGGCAAAGGCTCTTGCTACCCCCATAGTGCCTTTGTTAGGCAAGGCTCAAATGACAAACCCACCTTCATAGGTACCACAAGGGATAAGAAACTAAGAGTAATGCTATTCAACGCCAGAAGTCTAAACCTCAAGATGCATGCACTCAAAACTCTCCTTAGCATGGAGAACATCGATATCTGTGCAGTAACAGATACCTGGTTCAGGGCTACTGACAGCACCCCAGCACTACCAGGTTATATCTCATACCATGATTTTCAGCCCCAAAACTTGGACCGAACCACAAAAAGAGGGGGAGTATTGATATTCATCAAAGATACCCACACCTCCAGGTTGGTGGCAAAGCACCAAGCATCAGAGACTATCCATGTGCAACTAACAGTGGGTAAAACTGCCTTCCAGGTTATAGCCTGCTACAGACCACCCTCCCAAACCCAAAAACTGCACTCAGCCTTCCTGAGAACAGTGGAAAATATGAAGGTCTCTCCAAACACCATTATATTGGGCGACTTCAACTACCCAAACATAGACTGGGAACATGACTCTAGCTCCAACACCCTAGCCCAAAGATTCCTAGAATATATGAGCTCAAATGCTATGGAACAACTTGTTACCACTCCCACAAGAAGGGAAAACATACCGGACCTGATCATCACCAACATGGGGACTCTATGCTCCATACCAGAAGTGTATCCCTCACTGGTAAGATCAGACCATAAACTAATCTCACTGGATATTCACATCCCGACCCCACCCCCTGCCCAGAAAACCACAGTGAACAACTTCTCTAAAGCAAATTCACACTCCTCAAAACTGAGGTGGAAACCTTCAAAGCCCCTGGGCCTGTGGAAAATACGGACCAGACCGCAGATTCCTCTATAAACGCATTCTATGGACACCTTCAGGAATGCATGGATCATGCGATCCCGAATAAAACCAAGACTCAATCCTCCAAAGGCAGACGTCCTGTCTGGTGGACCCCAGCCATAAACAAACTATACAACAGAAGGAGGAAGCTACTAAATGATACAGCAAAATCCCAAAAAGGGAAGGCATCACTGATCAGTATTAGCAAAAAACTACGGGCACTCATAAGATTGTCTAAGGCCAGCTTCGAGAGAAAATTGCACAGGACACTAAGGATAATCACAAGGCTTTCTTTAGTTATGTTAGGAACCTGGGTGGTAATTCCCAGATATGCTCAGAGGTAGTCCAAAATGTCAATACAAACACCAAACCCACAGACATTGCCAACATCCTAGCTGACAGGTTCAGCGCAAACTCCCCCCCCACACCGAAAGGGCAAATATTTATCCCAGCAGAGTGCTGCCCCCCTGACATCTCAGATGCTCAGGTAAGAGACGCCCTCTCCAAAGCAATAAACACTGCATCAATGGGACCAGACAGTGTCCCGGGCTGTGTCCTACATGAACTCCAAGAAGAGCTACACCCAAACATAAAACTAATTTTCAATCCCAGCCTTACTACAAGATATGTGGCCAAAGAGTGGTGTACAGCAACAGTGGTCCCTCTACAGAAAGGTGGTGCCTCAACGGATCCTGGATACTATCGCCCCATAAGCCTGACTAGCTTGGTCTGCAAAGCTATGGAATGGATCATCATGGACCTCATAAATAAAGATATTGGGGATCTACAGACACTGGATCATACCCAGTTTGGCTTTGTTAAGGACAGATCCTGCCTCTCAAACCTGGTTGATTTCTTTGAAACAGTCACCAAAGCCATTGATGAGGGGAAGGTGGTCCACACAGCCTACCTGGACCTCGCAAAAGCCTTCGATACAATACCCCACTCGGGCATTCTAGAGAAGCTCACCAGCTTAAATATAAAGCCCTATGTCACTAGATGGATTGCACACTGGCTTAAGGACAGAACCCACATGGTTAGAATTGCTGGAGCCATGCCAGACTCCAAACCAGTTACAAGTGGTGTCCCACAAAGCTCAGTCCTGGGACCTCTCTTGTTCAGTATATATTTATCGGAGGTACAGGCCAACACGGAAGGACTGTGGCTGACCAAATTCGCAGATGACTGCAAACTGGCCGCCATAATCGACTCTCCAGCCGACACAAGCATCCTCCAAAAGGGCCTCATAGAAACAGACAACTTGTGCCAGAGCCATGGCCTCAAGCTGAATGCCAAAAAGTGTATAGTCATCCCCTTTGGCAAAAACAAAGTGCCCACAAAGTACCACATAGGTGTTAATCCATTAAGTACAGAAGAAACAATTAGGGACCTGGGGACCCAAGTTGATAGCAATCTCTCATTTGACAACCACGTGGCCAAAGTGGTTAGAAAAACATTTTATATAACCCACCTCATCATGAAGGGATTCACATCTAGATCAGGGGAGGACATCGTGCCTCTTTACTCATCCCTCATCAGGCCCATAATTGAGTACAATGCCCCTGTTGGGATGTACCTTACCAGACACCTGCAGCAACTGGAAAGACCCCAAAAGTACCTCACCAAGAGGATCAAAGGGCTCAAACAGATGCCATATGCTGACCGGTTAAAGAAACTCCAGCTCTACTCAGTGGCATACCGCCTGTTCAGAGGCGATCTGTGCCTGATGTATAAAGTCATGTCAAACCTGGAATTAATGGGCATGCTGCACCTCAGAATATCCAAATCCCATCGAGCTACACGCTCGAGAGACTTGAACCTCAGCACTGAAATAAATAGGACATGCTGGAGGGACAGATTCATAACCCAGAGGCTCCCTTCACTCTGGAATAAAATCCCAGTCCAGGTTAGGCAGAGTCCCTCATTGACTCTCTTCAAGAGGAATCTTGATGAGTGGATGGGACATCATAGGTTTACCTCGGGTATAACTTCTGTGTCACTGTTAGACAGAGGCACAGTATACTAACCTCGAAAAAGGGCATAGCAAGATAAATTTACAATGGATGGCGACAGCCAAACACATTCTGGCTAGGTTTATAAATGCCCTAGGGCAGATAGCCTAGTATGAACCTATGAACCTATGAACCTATGAACCTATGTACCTTGTTCCCCATTAGCCCTATGTGCTGTTAATCACCATGGCAATCACAATACTATGGTAGCATGTGCAAAGGTCAGTTGTCAGTCACCTCTATGGTACAGTTGTGGAATATGTGGGTCATGTGGCAATGTCACAGCTGCCACATGTACACAGTCAACCCTCTCCCCTACACATGGACGTACAACACATGTATGAGATGGAACCACATAGCCAAACTGGGGACTAAACACTCTGAACCCAGTACTGGCATAACCTGTCAGGTGGCATGAAATACTACAGTGACTACAATACCAGTCTGATGTAGACCTACACTGACAGCAATACAAGCACGTGAACACACTGGGCCATACGTGGAGCCTAAGAATAGCATCCTGCCTGAGTGGCAGACACCTCTGCAGCTGGCACACAGGCATATGTTATGCCAGAACACATCACGCATAACACATAGCACACAAATCCTGTGTGCCAAACAGTAACAGCCTGTACGGCTAGACAACACACCTGCTACAGTTGTGTTAGGTACCTTTATTGTCCAGTACAGTGAGGTCACGCTCACCAGGCTCTACAAGGTGAAGGTCACAGTGATATGCCCATGGGGCACTATGGTCCACCACATAACACAAGCATACAGGTCAGTCAGAGGCATGGCCAATATGGCTGACCTGTGATGTACCTCCCTGGACTACATGATAGGGAACATGGAAGGGCTCTCTGAGCATGTGGCACAGGCTGGTATGACCCTGACCTTGGTTGGCATCATACCCTCACCAGGAATGCTGACGTATTACTGAATGCTGATGAATTACTGTAGCTACAACACCCTAGCTGAAAGGTTCCTAGCATGTAGTCACTGCATTGCTGTGGAACAACTTGTTACCACTCCCACAACAGGTGAAAACATGCAGCACCTGTTCATCAACAACATGTAGACTATATGCCCCAGACCAGATGTGTATCCCTCACTGCTAGGTTGATACCATCTACATATCACACTGTATATACACATACCACATGCAGCACCTGCACAGAAGACCACAGTCATAATGTTATCCAGTGCAAATACCATGTATTCACATGTGGCAGGCGTCAGACATGGTAACTATTGAAGGTCACAGGTACATATGTGTATTTGGCACACATACATCATCTGTGTCCATTGCCATTACTGGTTTAATCAATGTCATGCATTATTGTGAACAACAACCCACACACATGGGCATTCTGTGTGACAAAAACACACTTGGCATGTCTGGAATCCAAAGCCATAACTAACTGTGCTATGACAGTAGTGAGAGACGCAGTAGCAGAGCGTGCTATTCGCATTACTGGGAGATTTGCCCTCTTCCGCTGTACTTGTAGGGTGCTGATATCATCAGTGTTTAGAAAGGGGAATGTGCATCCTGTAGTGTGTTCTCCTAGTTGCCAAAAAGGACATTTCTTTCATACAGCCTTGCACACACACTAAATCCCACCACACATGTTGAGCATTTGCAGGATTCAAACCCCTACCTAACTATGTTATGACACTTGAGACAGATGCATTAGCAGAATGCACTATTCGCATTACTGGAAGGTTTCCCTTCTCCTGCTGTACTTATAGGGTGCTGACATCATCAGTGTTTAGAAAGGGGAATGTGCATCCTGTAGTGTGTTCTCCTAGTTGCCAAAAGGGACATTTCTTTCATACAGACTTGTACACACACTAACCACCTCCACACATACTGAGCATTTGCAGGATTCAAATCCCTACCTAACTATGTTATGACACTCAAGACAGACGCATTAGCGGAGCGCGCTATTCACATTACTGGGAGGTTTTCCTTCTCCTGCTGTACTTATAGGGTGCTGACATCATCAGTGTTTAGAAAGGGGAATGTGCATCCTGTAGTGTGTTCTCCTAGTTGCCAAAAGGGACATTTCCCTCCCACAGACTTGCACACACACTAGCCCCCTCCACACACACTGAGCATTTGCAGGATTCAACCCCCTACCTAACTATATTATGACACTTGAGGGAGATGCATTAGCAGAAGGCACTATCCAAAATATTGGGCATTTGTTCTGCACCTGCAGTATTTATAGGGTGCTGACATCATTATTTCTACAGAGGTATGTACATCTAGTACTACCTGCCAGGTGGGGGATAGCATATATATATGCATTTGCAGCCACCTACATCAGGGTCAGATATGCACATCGCACTGGCAGGTTATGTTTTATACCATGCTTCGTGACCACAGGACCTGTAACACACAACACAACCAGTCCTGACCACCCCTCCCACATCCAGGACACACACTTTGCTTCCCTGGGAACAGTGCCAAGATATGCAGGTGTTCACATACACCATTCCAGTTGTTAACGTCAGGTACAGGCATATTGTGTGTGGGAACTACTCAGGCCTCTACAGCATTACCCTACAGCCACTACAATTTGTGAGTCCATGTGCTATGGCAGAACCACTCACCACAGCCACAAGGGGGAATACATATTGCACCTGACCATCTACAACATGGGTACTCACTGTTCCACACCAGAGCTAGACCACCATTGTTGATATCTGACCATATCCACCTTTCCCTGGCCATCCATATCCCATCCCCACCCCCAGGCAAGGTTGTCACTGCAAACAAACTGTATTTATCAAAAGCAGACTTTACATTTGTGAAGACTGGGGTGGAAGACTTCAAAGGACCCATGCTGGGGGAGTATACAGGCCACTCTGAATAATCCTTGACAATTGCATTCTATGAGCATGTGGAAGGTTTGCATTGATCATTCTATCCCAAATATACCCATGACTGCTCCACAACAGGACACCTGTCAGATGTACACCAGCCATATATGAGCTGTCCAACAGATTGAGTGAGCTAATACATTGCAGAGCAGTAGCCCACAGAGGGAGGACATCTCCGAACAGTACTGGCATGACACTTCAATCCCTCATAATCATCACGACACAGTGTTGACAGTGAAATTGTCCAGACAATGCAGATAAGGCTCCCCTCAGTCTGTTATTGACACCCACTTACTGTTAGAGGTCCTCAGCAACCCTCTTCCAGCACACACCAACAACATGGCTGTGGCTTAGCAAATTCAAACCCTGGGATCTCCACTGTGTCCCTGCTTGACAGAGGCACAGCACACTAGCCTCACACGGTGCCTTATGTGACCTACTTTACAGTGGCACCGTAGCCTACTGTACAGGGGAGGCAGACGCCAAGCACACTCTGGCTAAGCTGTCATTCCCTAGGGCAAACAGCCTAGTGTTGACCTCTACACCCATATGTTTAATTGTCAGATGCACATTATTTGTTGCTGATAGACTGTTTGCAGGTCTTTATTGCCATAGCATTCCCTGTTTGTATGAACAACTTGTGTATCTGTGGAAGATGTTTGCATATGGGAGGGATCCACTATATCACGTATGTCTCTCTAGTCATTTAACTGTGTGCACTGGGCAGATTGCTGTAATGTGGTTGGTTCCTGGAATAACACGTACAAATACCAGACATGTGTGGCCAACTGCTAAACTGAGATTTGGCCTAAGTGTGTGAGCATGCCCAGTTCAGCCTTCCCATGGCATGTTGTCTGACATATGTCTCATTTATCAAAGTGTGCGAGCATGCCCAGTGTGAGCTTTCCATATGTTGAACTCTGTAGCCCACCACATTTGTGGATGAGTGTGAACTTCAACAAATATCTCCCATTTATGGTTGTGTGTTGTGTGTCATGTTGTGCAGTTACTGTCCAACTGCTTTGTGTGTGAACACAACAGGGATTATACTGTGCCTGCAGGGTTTGCATGGGATACTTTGCATACAGTTGTCAACATCCTTTCATACTGACCTAACACTGTAGTACCGTATAGTGTACTGGTTCAGTACTTTCACTGTGGTGGACAGTATCCTGGGCTTTAGTCCTATCACTGCTTAACATTTCCATAGTGAGCACAACAGCCTGGTTAGGGGCCAGTTGTGCACATCTGACCATGTTGCATTATGTTCAGATATAAACTACTTAAACCAGGCTTGTCCAACATTGGTAGTGTATTCCACAACATAGGTGTACATTTGCAAACACTAGCGATGTGCCCTAGGCCATTTTTAATGCTAGTCGGAGAGTGTGTTTGTCCTTCGACACATATTGCAAGTGGAGTTTGCCATGACATATGTCATGGTTAGTATACTGTGCCTCCGTCTACCTGTGACATAACAGTGATACCCAGGGTAAACCTACCATCTCCCATCCACTCATCAAGATTCCTCTTGAGGAGAATCGATGAGTGACTCTATGGATAACCTGTACTGGGAGTTTACTCATGAGTGGGGTGGCTTCTGTGTTATGGATCATGCAGTACAGCTTGTCAGTGCTGGGGTTCAGGTCTCTCATGTGCATAGCTCACTGCCATTCAGATTGTACAAGGTGCAGCATGTTCATTGATTCCAGCTTGGACATGGCTTTATACATCAGGAACAGCTTGCCTCTGGGTGGGCAGTATGGCAGTGTGTGTAGCTGCAGTTTGTTTAATCAGGCAACACATGGCATCTGTTCAAGCTCTTTGATACTCTTGGTGAGGTACTGTTGGGGACTTTACAGTTGATGTAGTCTTAAAAATCAATACATAAATAAAAAACATGGTATATTACCATTTTTAACTACCTTGCATACAATTTGAACTTGTATGCAAGGTAGTTAAAAATGGTAATATACCATTAAACATTAAACATTACATTTTAGAAAATAGGGCATATAACATTTAATATGAATTATATCATACTTGTTTCTTATGCTGAGGCTTTTAGCAATGCTTGTATACACAAATACTGGCTCTTTAAATGAAGAACTAATGCTATTTATTTTAATTGCAAGCACCTGTATTATTTATTCAGAGCCTATTTAAATATCACTTGTAAATACAATGGTTGTTGTCTGAGGAAGTTCTGCTATTTTTGGAATGAAAAATGCTGGCAGCATTTCACATTGATCTATTTTTACGTTGTTAATAAAAAGTAGAAAACTACGTGGATTTTATTAAACTTAAGTGTATTTGAACTATTTCCACAAGGCTCCATCCTTTATAGCTGACGTAACCAACGTGTTTTGCTTCATACTACTGATCAGTGACTACTTCTTTTTTTATGTTTGCTCTATCATGTAGTAGCTTCCTCATTCTCTTGCATGGTTTGGTAATGGCTGGAGTCCACCATGCCAGATGCCTGCGTGTATGGCATTGTGTATTGTTTTAATTTAGGACTGCATAATCCAAGCATTCCTGGCAGTGTTCATGGAATGCCTGTATAACAGGTTCTGAGGTGTGGCCCATATTTTGCACCTGCACAGCGCCTTTAATGGATTCCACATCAGTTTGGAGGAGTGCAAATTTGCTTTACACATGTTTTTCACTGTGGTTTTCTGGCCAGGGACTGTGGTCAGGATGTGTATATCCAGTGTGATTACTCTATGGTCTGGTCTTACCAGTGAGCAATACACTTCTCATCTTGCCATCCAGTACCCATGTTGTTGATTATCACATCCAGTATGCTTACCCCTCTTGTGGGAGTGGTACGTTGTTCCTGGGCCTTTTGGTTTATGGATTCTAAGAACTTTTGTCCTACAGTGTTGGAGCTAGTATAATACTCCCAGTCTATGTCTGGGTATTTTCAGTCACCCAATATAATGTGGTTTGGAGGACTTGATATATTCATGTATTCCAGCATAGGCCAAGTGCAGTTCCTGGTGTTGGGACAGTAGTCTGTAGCAGGCTATAAACTGGGGGGCAGTTTTAGCCACTGTTACTTGACCATGGCTAGTCCATGCTGCTTCTTGTTGTGGTACCAACATGGGGGTGTGGTTATCCTTGACAATTATTGCTAGTCACCCTCCTTTTGTAGCTTGTTCCATGTTTTGAGGCTGTACAGCACAGTATGAGGTGTAACCTGGTAGTGTTAGGGTGCTGTTGTGAGCCTTGACCCAGTTTTCTGTTACAGCACATATATCAACATTCTCCATACTGGGTGAGTTTAGACTGCATGCATCTTGCTGTTTAGACTTCTGGCATTGGGTAGCATTACATCTAGGTTCTTATCCCTTCTGAAACCTATGGATGTAGGTTTGTGTTTTGAGCCTTACCTATTCAGGGCACGCTGTGGGTAACAACAGCCTTTGCCAGTATCCATACGGTCTGAACTGATAGGTGCAGTCCAGTCCTAGCAGGTGGAGCATCATGTCATGCTCAGCATGTCATCCCAGGCTGGCACACATTGGATCCCCTTTGACTAAGTGCAATACTTCAGCCAATTATTGCAATTGATCATCTCATTGTCATATTGTGGCATGATGCTTGGTGAGGGTAGGATGTTAGTCACGGTCCTCAGGTGTGCATATAGTACATGGTGTTACATTACTTAACACATGGCATTCAGGCCTCAGGTGGTGCTGCAGGGCTGCCTCTGTCGGATGCGCATATTACACTCCCTGTACATGTTTGTGAGCAGGTCATGTCATTTTAGGCATCACTGTTATTATTTGAATGAGTCAGAGGGGGTATCATTCCCAGGGTTCCTACTGAGCCAGTGTATGTGCTATGCGTTGCCTCTTTGCCAAGACCAGGGCATACTGGGCATGTCTCCTTCTGCCTACTGGGCAGGCTCAGGTTGTTCCTGCTCCAAGTCACGCTCTGCCTGTGATGGCCTTGGCAATGGTGGGGGGCTGTTTGGCCCAGCCCTATGCTGGTCCTGCTGCAGCTGTTTTTGCAAGATCATATTATGTAGCATAGCACATACCATGACAATTTGGGTACATGTAGTTGGTGTGTACTGCAAGGCTCCACCAGATGTGTCCAGACACCGGAACCATGACTTGAGCAATGTGTTTGTGCGTGTGCCTCATTATGGCATTCCTGTTCAGGTGTGTCTGTGTTTCTGATGGGTGTCATCAGCCACAGCTCCAGTGCATAACCTGCATCCCCCACTAGGTGTCCGTGTGGGATGTCCCCATTTGTAAATGTCTGGTACAGCTGCGTCAAATGCCAGATGTGGGAATCATGGTAGCTCCCAGGGCAGCCAGCACACACATTCATTATTATGCCCTGGGAATCACACATGACCTGGCAGTTGATGGAGGGGAAGCCCTTGCGGTTAATGTAGGCCCTACCCCGCTCACCGGCTGGTGCTTTGATGCGTATGTGCGTGCAGTCTATTGCACCCACTACCTCAGGGTATTCCGCTATTTGCTGGAAGAGACACATATTGCTGGCCAATACCTCACAGGCATTGGGGAAATATACATGATCACTGAAATGTGCTGACATGGCATGCAGGAACTGGTGCAGTACCCTGGAGGCTGATGCCTGTGATATCCCCATCATATCACCAGTTGGTCTTTGGAAGGTACCCGTTGCTAGTATTCTTAGGCCAACACATACCTTGGTTTCCACTGGGATGGGTTTCCCTCTGTTGGTTCTGTATGTGAGGCGTGGCCTGCACAGCTCAACTATTTGCTGCAAGAGCTCTCTGTCCACTCTATAGCGCTCTACTATCTCCAGCTCATGTAACCCGTGGTAGGTGACCCTGGGCCTGTACACTCTTCTCCGTCTCCTCACTGTGGGTTGTCTGGCACCATCTGCATTGTCACCACCCTCAGCAAGTCGCCTATGTCTCATTATGACAGCTATGGCAGCCCCTAACATTTCTGCTCTGAGTTCAGCATTTTCAGTTTTCACTTCTAATAGCTTACTTCTGTCTTGCAGTGTCTCTTGAGAGAAACATCCTGCACTGCTGTTTGCAGAGTTTTAAGTGCTGGGCTGGGCTACTATTCTGCCTGTGTAATTGCCTGCTTCTAATTGTTTTCACCTGCTAGCTCCAGCAGTATTCCCTGCTAGCTTCCTATGAATTCTGTTGCTTCCTTTTTCCTTTCTGTTTCCTCAGGGGGGAGCAGCATGCATACCAGCAGAAACACACTCACAGTGGCTTACACGCGCGCACACATGCTTACAAGGTTCAGAATCTGCTTATTCGGGTTAAAACGTGCGCACACCAGTGCAAACAGTGTTAAACATCTACCAACAGGCTCCCACATTCTCAGTCTGCCTTACACGCGCACACACTGTCCTACTCGCGCTTCATGGCGCGCACACGTGCGCATGCAAGCCCAGCAAGAAACTTTGGTGTAGGCAACAGTGTACACCTTCCATTTCTTGACTTTCCCATGCTTATGTTGTGGCACTCCTCTTTCCATGATATGTGTCTGACATCTGTCATGTAACACTGACCTCCAATGAACTGCATTTCTTTCTGCCATTCCCCCCTGTGATGTCACCTATCTCCCAGTCTGTTCCTCCCCCTTATGTAACTCTTACACTACTCAGAATGTCAAGCCAACAGGCAACCTTGTATCCAGCAAGCCAAACCAACAAAACTTATTCTCCTTAACGCAATTTTATTTAAATTAATAAACAAGCGTTTTCGCCGTAACAAATGTCACAGCTTCATCAGAGGCAAACAGAACAGTTAAAAAACGCTAGTATTTATATTAAAAAACAGGAAGTGACTCAAACAACATCATATCCTAGTAAACTAATTCAGTTTTTCAAAAATGCATAAACAGAAAAAATAGTGAATAACTTCAAAAATGTTAAACCATTACTAGTAATTAGAACATCAATGTAAACATAAACTAAAAATGTATATAATATAATAAATACATATATATAAAATATAAAATTATTTTATATATAATAAACCATTGATTAAAAAATATTTTCTTATTTTTATAATTTTATATAAAAAAGAATGTATGTGTAAATGTCAACATACTGATCACTAATCGTGATAAATCATTAATAATAAATTAATATCTTAATGGGGTATTATTAATGCTAAATAGATATATTATTACCTCAAATAGCTCCTTAATTTTAAAACTGATGAAATGTTACAGTTTTCATTCAGGCCAGGAGACCTGAATGCATCAAGCTTTAACTGCCATTCAAGTTCATAATTTTCAAGTATTAAGGAAAAGGGGCCACCTCTAATGCTAGACACTACATGGTCAATACCCATAAAGCAAAAGTTATGGCCCGGGTTTGAACCAACATGTTTGGCTAATGCATTTTCTATCCTATTATTTCTTATTGCATATACATGTTGGTATATGCATGGACCATGGACGAATTTACCTCAGGGCAGCATACCTACTCACACTGATACCTCCTTCACTGGGGCAGCGTACCTACTCACCCCACACAAAAAGAGGCAGTGCACCTACTCACCTCACCTCCAGACCAAACCATTAACAAATAACCACCTTCTTCAGAGGGGGAACAGAAGAGGAGAATCCTGTCCCTCTTCTCTGCCAAGAGCCTGGCCCCCAGGCTGTTCCCCCTCCTAAACCCTAACCACAATCATACCCTCTAAAAAGAGCTTTGAATGCAAATTAAAAATATCCAATCTTACATCATTAAGGTGTAATCCATCCGTTCGGTACCAAGACTCCTCTCCATCCCCAAAATCTCTATGGTCAATGATATGCATCCCCAAAATTCTTAACTGCCTAGCCAGTCTTTGATTGACACACCTTCTAACCCTTTCAATCACCCTATAACTATACGCACCCTCCAACACAAATGAGGAACCAACTCTGACCACACAATTTCCATACCCAGGTACAATGCCTGTAATCTCATCAAGTCTTGAAGAATAATGTCCACTATTTGTTTTTTGGGAAAAATGCCCAAGTCATTCTCCCCCAAATGAATGACTAATATACAATGACACCCCACCTTCAATTTAGCCTTCTCAAATTCATGCAACAACCCATCCCACGTAAGACCCCTAACCCCATGCCAAGTCACTGACCACCCTAAATGATATAAACCCAAATTTTTCCCATCATCCCTAACTAAAGCACGCTTCTCTGCTCAGTGGATATACGAATGCCCCAAGATGATAACGTGCTTCCCCAAAAGAAAAGAAGATAAAATTAATAATCAGGCCACAACTTATCTAGTATATGAAAAAAATGCATTCGAAGACCACCTCCCCACTCTCTAATCAATTCAATGAAACTACCCCCTCTAGCTAAATCTGAAGCCCTACTAATCCTGAACGAATGAGCTACAAACATCTCTGCCGGAAATCCCATGAAACGTAAAACCCTCCTCAGCAAATTTATGAATCTACTACTCGACACCACCTTCCCATTCATTGAACAAAAAAATTAACTGATCCACACTCCACTTCCGCCTCTTTATGAATTATTTAGCCCACATTACTGGACAAAGGCAAGGATTCCTGTCAGGTTTAAGCACCACCAAACATCCCCTACACAATTGATCTGTCTTATTCCTCCTTAATGCAATAGTAACATATCCCTCTCCTATGATAACATCCTTCCAACATAACAAGCCTAACAACTCCGAAATACAGAAGCACCAAAATATAACCATGTACATAATGTACCCCACATGAAGTAATCCAAAGGTCCCCCTTGTAATAAACCTAATCCTGTCAATAAAACTTTCAATATAACCCATATGAGTGGCCATTGAATATCCCTACATTCCACCACCACTCTCCCCCAACCCCTCAACATATGCCCTAATGTCCAAGACTTAGTGAAATCTTGCAATCGCACTACCTTAGCGAATATGCTAATTGCAGCCAGATCCACATTAACTGTCTGTAAAGCCTTGCCTAACCCCCAAGCATGAGCTACATATCACAATATTAATTCCTCCGACCATGCCCCTTCCTCTTCTGGCAGCTGCAAAATAAACTGATTAAAATCAGAAAGAGCCCTACCATATGCCTTCCTCATAGAAGGGGCCCAAGAATGCCATACCAACCGCTTGGCTGCATAGTTCCAAGATTCCACACCTCCTCTGGCAGAGTTTCTGGCACGTCCTTCTCCCATGGAACCAACCCTCGAAACCTGCAAAACTGAAATCAGGACAAGCTATCAGCAATCTCATTCCTTACACCAGGCACATGCACTCCTGTAAAGGAAAAATTTATTAAAAGGCTCTGCAAAACCAATTTACGTAACAACAACAATAACAAACCCGACTTAGCCGTCTTCTTTTGTAATACTTTCACTACAGCCATATTGTCAAAGTGAAAAACTACACATTTGTCCCTCAAATGCTTCTTCCACACCACAGAAGCTGCCCATATAGGCATCAACTCTAGAAAGGCCATGTCCCACTTTCATACCTCCTTCCAATCCTGCGGCCATTCAGCCACAAACCACTGACCCCCAAAATAGGCCCCCATACCAGCACCCCCAGCTGCATCCGTAAACAACCGAAGTTCCTCCTGCCCCACCCAGTCTGATTGCCAAAAAGATATCCCCTTAAATTGCTGCAAAAGCCCATCCCACAACACCAAGTCCTCCCACACCAGTTGGGTCACCCTAACCCAATGATGTTTACTCTGACCCCCTATCAACAAATACACCACGTATCTACAAACGGCTTGCCCTGGGTGCACCGCTCAACAGGCAAAATTCAAAAGACCCAGCAACTCCATAACTGAATGAATACGAATCTTATCCTTACCAAACACGGGGAGGACGTGCCAGAAAGTCTGCCAGAGGAGGTGTGGAATCTTGGGACTATGCAGCCAAGCAGTTGGTATGGCATTCTTGGGCCCCTTCTATGATCTAAGCCTCTCTATTTTATCCTCGGATAGGCAAAACCATCCCCGCTCCACATCAACTGTCAGTCCAAGAAATTCTAATGCTCTTGCCGGACCCTCCATCTTATGCTGAGCCAATGGTACCCCTAACTCTTCATGCATAATCATAAACTCCTGCAACCCCTCCTGTGCTCCTACCCTTCTTTTGCCCACCAATAGAAAATCAACTAAATAATGCACTGCCTTTTGAGTTCCCACCCTCTGCTGCCAAATCCAATGCAATACTGTACTGAATTTCTCAAAAGTCGCACATGCCACCGAACAACCCATCGGCATAGCTTTATCAAAGTAGTACTTATCACCTATCTACATCCCCAGTAGTGGCCAATCCTCACTCCTAATAGGCAACAATTGAAAAGCTGACTCAATGTCAGCCTTAACCAGTCATGGCTCCCGAAATTCCCTAATCGTCTAAGGAAGCATGATGCACCCTAACCTCCTCCTCTGCAATAAAATCATTTACTGAATTCCCTTCTGGATACGACAAGTAATGTATCAATCTGAATTCCCCAGCCTGTTTCTTTGGCACCAACCCCAAATGTGACACCCTGCAAGTACTGAAAGGCAGACTGTCGAAAGGACTCAATAACCACCCTGCCAGACACTCCTTTTCCACTAAAACCTCCAAGATGTCCTGTTCACCTTGAATAGATCGCAGATTCTTACAACTCCCCCCACCCCCCTCCCATGGTGGACTTTATAGGAAACCCCCCTGAAATCCATGTGTTATCTCATTTTTGATGGCCAGACCCAGAAACTGAAGAAGCATGCCCCAGAATACCTCCACCTTAATGGGGAACAGCACCCCTTCCTCTATTGCCACTAAAGAACCCGAGTCCAATTCCCCGGGACCCTCGAAAATTACCCCTACCCCGGACTGGTTGAAAGCCTTGCCCACCAAATCCACCCTCACGACTCATAACATTGGAGTTCCAGGTGGACAGGTCTTGCCAACCACGGCCAATGGCCAAATGACTCTCTCCACATCTTGAGCAACTGGTGTATCCACTGCCACCACCTGCTTCAATGCCTGTTGCCTTTTCTCTTGAGTTGGGGTTCTCACTGCGGTGTGCCTCCTCTTCAGACACAGAGTCTGTTCTGGTTCCTGTACCACCTCGGATGTTGTCGCCTCCTGGAACAACTCTTCCACTTGGGCCACAATAGCTTGCCATCGCTGTCTTAGTTCTGGTAAATTAGCCATCTGCAAAGAAGAAACACAATATTAAAACTGTTCCACAAACCTTACTGCTGTACCCCCAACCCCTATAATGATGCCTTGCCCTACACCCTACCATAACCTGCCAACTTCCCTACTTACCTACACTCTGCAGCCAAAAACCACCCCTTGCATAGCTTACCTGATAATCATACAGTGTAATCACTAACTAATGCACTTATATGTCCCCCATACATTAAAATATGCCCCTGCTTGGCACACACTTCACCCTTCAGCTGCACACCCATTCAGCCACACACTTCCTTACAGCTACCATCCCCTTTCCTAACACTAGAATATCACCACCTGTCTATATATATATATATATATATATATAAAAAAAACCCTGTGCATCTATCTTCTACCTACATACCAACCATACAAATACTAGCACCATTCAACCACCACCGAGCCTGCAACCCTTACCTTTTTCTCCCGGACCGACAATCCTTATCCCCACGAGAGGTAACAACCAAGAACACCAATGCGCATTTGTGAACCAGTGCCCAGACCCAATGGCCACAAGAGTGGCAGTGGCTACCCATGAAACTACCAAGGAGAATGAAAAGGATTGGAGAAAAACAACAGCAATTCTACATTGAAATTATTTATTGTTTAAAATACATGTCTTAGCGCCTCGGCCACTGCAGCCTTCAATGAAAACATGATTCATAGTAAAAATACATTCCCTTATATACTAAAAGATAATCAATAATAACATGATCAATAAATTAAACAATTACATATTTAAAGAGACTACACTCTCTCCCAAAAAGAATAGGCCCAAAATAAACATACAGAGCTATACAAATATCAAAATACAAAATTCTATATTTTATTATATTAAATATTTCCAATTGATTTCCATATTTAAACCATAAGGAAATAATGTATTGTATTTTAATATAAAAATAGATTCTTTATATAATAACATATTTTTTAATAATTTATGATCTCCTTTTTTAACAAAAATTTGCTCTAAAATAGTAGCTTGTAGTAAATTTGCATTACTATTATGAGTTTCTAAAAAATGTAAGGCCACTGAATTTTCTATTGCTCCCTTCTTAATATCCCGAATATGTTCCTGTAATCTAAAGTTGAACTTTCTTTTACTTTCTCCAATATAAAATAAGTTACAAGGGCATTTAAGACAATAAATAACCCCATCAGAATAACAAAAAAAAAATGTTTATTGGGTAAAAATCCTTTATTATTATTAATCTTATTAAAGGATAATCTAATAAATGGACATATATTACAAGAATGACAAGGAAAAGTACCAAAGGTACCTAATGAAAGATATAATTTATCAGTAGGGCATATAAAATATGCTCTTATTAAGATGTCACCCAAATTTTGTTCCCTTTTATAGGCAATCAAAGGACTAGAGGGGAGCAAGCTATATAAAACTTTATCTTTCAATAGAAATTTCCAATAATATTTAACTATGTCCCAAATTTCTTTACTCAATAAATTATATGTGGTAACAAAATAAATATCGGCAAGGATTCACAAAGCCTCCGTGTAAGAGTTATAACTCTTACACGGAGGCTGCAGTTAAACGGAGTGATGTCAGCATGCTTTGCATATTCATGAGAGCATGCTGAATCACACCTAAGTCTAACATGGTCCATGTAAGACAGTAGGGGGCGTGTCCGTAGGCCGAGCCCTGCAAGCGGACACGCCCCCAGAAGTGTAAAAGTGCCCAAAGTAAACACCCACAACAGAGTCCACGGAAATGTGAATAAACACAACACAACACATGCCCCCACAGACTACGAACATAAAATATATAAATGAACATGTTATATATTTTTTTTAAATTGTAAAGATGTTTAACCATGAGTGCGTTCGTTTGCGCGGGCGTGCCTGTAGCGCAGCTACAGTTAGCAGACAGTGGGAAAGCATATAAGAACTAAATATGCAAAATAAGCAAGGAAGCAATAGCATAGCGGTAGAGATGTTGGCTGAAGAGCAGGCAGTCATGGTTCGAGCCCCCACGACACCAATTTTTTTTTTTTTTTTGCAAAATAAGCAGGAAACAAGTCCCTGACAAATATGTACACATAAAACCACAATTTATGTAAAATGTAATGAAATAGCCCATTTATATTGAAGAAATGTGAGGTAACAAAAGAACAAAAAAATGCCAGATGTGCTCATAGCTGAGCTACAGTTTAACAGAGTGAGTGCATCTGCCCGTAGATGAGCAGTGGTTTAACTGGTGCAAAATGAGTGCCCATAGCTGAGCAGTGGTCTAACACGCTAAATCTATGTGCCCCTAACTGAGCTTAGCGTAATATGCGTGCCGATAGCCAAATGAGGCTTAAGGCAGCATATCCCGTTTGTGCGGAGCTGTGCACCACGCAAACAAGCTAACTGGCGGGCAACGTTGAGCAAGCCGTATCAAAACTGCCTTTACACAGACACACCCATCAGCATGTCTAGACAGTCATGAAAAATAAAAAGCAGTGGCCAGGTTCAAACCCAGGATACTATACACCATAGTCAAGGTACAGAACCACTAAGCCATGACAGCAGTACCTTTAAATGCAATAATAGCTAATATATAGGAATGAATACAAACTAGAGCATGACAATGCAGGTTTACTGAAGTTGATACAATTCCAAAATGGCCAATCACAGATATGTGCAGGAAAAACGGACTATATAAGCCCCATAGGCAGGAATACACAACATAAACGATTGTAGAACTGACCTGCAGGCAGAATGACAGGAGTAGGAGAGGGTAGTTGCTTTCGAGCACAGAGGTGGGGTGTTGAGGAGTCCAGGTACATGGTCTGGCTCCTAGTCCATAATCATGAGGCCCAACTCATGCAGGGCCAGGTCCTCTGGGGAGCATACAGGGCCGAGGCGTGGGACCGGTTGGCTCATGATCTCACCAGTGCCACAGGGATTCCAAGGACTGGTGAGCAGGTCCATCACCACCATGCGGACCTGAAGAGACGCAAGCAGGACCAACTGAACCTTTGGATCCAGGAGGCCCAGCAGACACCCAACGCCCCACTACTGAGTAAGTAACATTTAATTAGGTATGTAAGAAATTAAACTAGCTGATATTATGGAGATGTGTATTCCAATATTACTTCATGTATATTACAGCTGCAGGTGTCCATTCTGTGAACCGCAGAGCCTATGGCGATAGGCTGGTGCGGTTGCGCCACCAGGCAGGTCAGTAATCCACTACCAGTAACTGTAAAGAAATATAAAAGTATGACAGTCAGCAAAAGAGTGCAGTATAGTCAGTAAGGAATAAAATGTGCAAGTAACAGTGTGAAAGTGTCTGCAAGTATTGCTTGATTACAAAAGTGTGTTTCAGCCTGTAAGTTAAACCGAAAAATGAAACTGTCTGACATATATTCTGAAATAAAAATGCCCTACCTGTAAGAAAATAGTACACAACCTGCAGCAGGCTGAAAAGTATAGCTGCAGAAGATGATGAAATCGCATGTGTGAAATATATCCCTGTGGAAATACTGAAACATGACAGAAGTGAGACTGCTGGAAAGGATTGTAATAACTACAGGTAAAACATGTCAATAAAGCCTAGAAGTAAGTACCATCCTGAATAGTAAAATGAAAGCAAGCGAGAGAGTGTGAGAAAGTGTCATGAATCCAGCAATACAGTAGTAATAACCCCTGAATAAAGTATACTGCAGTCAAGACAGAATGAAATGCATGTGAGATTCAAAACCAAACAGCGAAATCTGTTCAAAGTGTTGCTGCATCTGGAATGTGTATGCCAAAATCTGGATATGTTGCTCTCAGTCTGCAATATGCAGATAGGATGATTGTCTGATATACCAAACATCCACACTTGTCTACAGCTATATAAAGCAAATGTAGCAGGATGATGTAGCTGAACAAAGCTAGATATGAATGTGTATGAAGAAGAATAATAAAATGTATATTGATGTTGCAGTAACAGTCCTATCACCAAGTTGAAATAGTTATCATATAGGAAACTGTAGTTAGAACAGTAGTGTGTATATAACTGTAGCTATTAGAAATGTACAGCATATGTATTGTTATTCGAAGGTGTTAATATTACTTTCTTTACCCCACCCTATAACCACATATAACCCATTCCACGTTTAAATGGTATGTGCAATCACAATTAACACCCCTGGACATTTGTCCTGTTGGGTCATATATATTTGCATGTCCGTTGATGCATCTGCCCTGTTCATACATCCACACCTGATGGCCTGTTGCCAACAATTAACCCTGCATGTTGTTGGACTGTGTATTTTTGTTCAAATTATGCATGTGTTATGCATGCTGTTCAATGGTGTGAATATCTGGGTGTTTGGTTAATGGGAATACTAATGCATGCTGTTACAACTAATTGTGAATGGTATTATATGTCACTAACCCAAACTGTCAAGACATAATGCAAAACATAGGATGACAGGGAAGGTGGGTTCCAGCGGACCCGCCTCTCCCACCTCAGCTGGCGAGTGCACCTGGCACTAGTGCTGAGTCCGGACCCTCCTCCGGTGGCCCTGTGCCACCTGCAGGTGGAAGCGCTGCAGGGGATGGGGCTTGCCCCCCCCTCTGCAAGTGTGGCTAGAGGAGAAAAACCACTCTCCCTCCGTAGCGTCCGGACTGTGGTGCGTAGGGAGATTCGGGACTCTGTTCTCGAGCCTCTATGCCAGCTCGAGGCATGGGTGGCACAACTAACGGGCATGCCTGTTGCCCCGCCTACACAGCCCCCAGCACAGCCCCGTCCTGGGCACTGAAGGAACAGTGGCAACTGCCTATGGGTGGGCATATCAGTTCCACTGTTGCCATCTGTGGGCTCATGGGCTCTGGATATCCAAACCTCCGTCCCCGTCAATTGTGTAACCCCCTCACACGTGTCATACACTGCCCCTGTATGCGTCTTGTTTGTCTTGTCTGTTTACCTACCCAACCTACCTCCCCAGCTGTACCGACTTCCTTCACCTGACATACCACTCTCACCTGAAAAAAAAAAAAAAAGGGCACTCTGTACCCACAAAAAAATTATGCCCCATACATAGCTGCACATTCCGCACACATGTCTGCTGGACATGGTACCTATCAATTACAATTGGCTGTACAACAAGTATTATTGTTGTCCTGACACCTCTCTCAGGGGTGGAAGGTTTCAAATGTCACATCAAATTACATACATATGCACAGCTGTTGCTGATGAAGAAATGGGCAGCTATGGGCCTTACCTACATCCCTCCTGCACATCCCAAGCTTGTTTCCCTACTGTCTTACCCTCTTTGTGACCCCTTTTTCACCACTTTCCTGTCTCCCCATTTTCATTTCTTTCAAAGAAAATAGCACGGGTGTGCGCAAGAGTAAGCACGTTTAAGCGGTTGTAAGCAGGTGTGCGCTTGTGTGCGCGGAGCTAAACGCCAGTGCGCATGTGTGAGCTCCGCGCAAACCAGCGCTAACCCGGTTACAACTGCTTAAAAGTGCCTTAGTCACTTTGATTGACAGGTCTTGTAGTCAGTTCAGAAGCAAAATAAAGTCCCACTGGCAGTCCCGAACCTAGGACCTTGGAAACAGTAGTCTGCATGATTTACCACTAAGCCATGTCTCTTATGCAAGAACATTGTGCTAAAATAAATATATCATGTAATAGTAGGCATGAATGTAAAGGGAATATAGATGTGTAGTACACAAAGCATGCCATTTAGAATTACTATCAAAACTAGTGGATTTCCATAATAGTAGTGTGTGAACAGAAACAGCCATGCTAATTGGTAGCTAGTAAGTAATAATGTCACTATAGCACCTTGCAAGCCACACACATACTCACAGCAGGATAATCACTGCCCATACCCCACAACCTCTTACAGGAACACATCTGGACCAAGTAATAAAATATGAGGAGCAAAGGCCCAAAACCAGGGACACATTACAAATAATGTCACAACAAACGCAGACAGTTCAGAGAGTAACAGGGTCTGCATTCTGTTGGATGTTTGGAAGGGTATGAAGTCTGAAACTTGAATGTTTGTCACCATATTCTGACTTGAGCCTAGAGTGATTTGCCAGAAAAAGGTGTGCAAGAGATATTGATCAAAATATGAGGCAGAAATGTGGGCAACCTGCAAATATCTGTACACATGACGAGTCTGACACCACCATATTTGAATAGTTAAGAGCCTAGACATAGCAACAGTGAATGACTTACAGGGATGTCCCACAGACTCCATGTGAAATGTACAAACAGTAGGCAGAAAGGTGTAACACATGCAATGGTAACTATTGAGTCCTGAAAGTATTTACCACTTGCATGGCAGAAAAAGTGTAAAATACATATGCTCATGCTAACCCACAGTTACAACTGCAGCATACCAGACATTTTAATGGGTGTACCCCACTATGTACCATTCCATGAGGCAGATAACAGATGAACCTGAAAGTCTCTGGGGCCTGCTCAGCAGCATACTCAAATACCCTAATAGATGTCAAG